>NC_088372.1:16321153-16323547 GCF_034508935.2 Berghia stephanieae | reverse complement strand
AGTGCGAGAAGAAAACTTAATAATTATAATTATGAAAATCGATCCTACTATCAATGATCAATAAATCACAATCAATCAATCAATCAATCAATCAATCAATTAATTAATCAATCAATTTATTCCATCATGAAACTGCTCCACAACTTTGTATCATGTTAAAATCTGTCCGGACATCTTATCTTACAAACGAATTTACTCCATGGGATTGACTGTGTGAAGAAAGAAGTAAGAGGTATATAAGATAGATACATTATGGGATATCTATAAACATCCTTCCACTAGAACCGTAACCACCACTAACATCGCTATTTCCACTACCACCAACCATAATATCACAAACGCAGGGGGAGAAGAAGAAGTCACTCACGTGATTGTTACATGTTGCCGAGAATGCATCACGTCGCTTTAAAAACCGGGCCCTAGTCTTGTGATGGAGTAATATTACAAGATCATTGTGCATTATCGTCTCACTAATAAATGCACGTGCATCGAATCGGCACTCGACAACCGGCGTAAGAAAACCCCAGTGAGTCGGCCGTTATAGCATTGGCTCACTATTGGATGTGCACACTTTATCTGCAAGAGGAACATTTCTTTGATTCGAAATTAACACGAATGGACGGTTTGACGTCACCTGGGGGCGATTTTTATCGTTTTAAAGCTTATCATAAGGTTATAATTAAGTGATAACAATAATAATAAAAATAATAATAATAATAATAATAAATAATAATAATAATAATAATAATAATAATAAATAAAAATAATAATAATAATAATAATAATAATAATAGTAATAATAACAATAATAATAATAATGATAATAATAATAATAATTAATAAATAAAAATAATAATAATAATAATAATAATAATAATAAAATATAATAATAATAATTAATAATAATGATCTTTTATTGTTAATAAATACGGCATTTTGCCATTTAGTTACACTTGTTATGACGATATATGATGTCTGGCCGGTAATCAGAAGGTCTGAGGTTCGATCCCCCAGTCGAGGACTGATTTTTTTTAGATGTTTTTTTTTTCTTGTATTTTTCTTTCTTGCTTTGTCTGGCAGCTTTCATACACACTTGTTCAGTTCTTTATCTTACACAAGTGCTGTTTCTTAATGTCTTAATTATATAAACTAAACTAGAGCTTTAATATAGCGCAATATCCACTAAATGTGATCAAAGCGCTTTACAATGGGACCCTGATCAAGAGCAGCACGTAACATGTAGAACGAGAAATGACGCCTGTTAGACGATAATACAATTGTTTTTCAGACAGAGACAACGCTGTTAACGGCCAGGTACTCATTTTACACCTGAGTACGGTAAGAGAATGTGAGTAAAGAGCCTTTTCCAACGACTCAACTATGCACCGACGAGGCTCAAACCCAGGACCTTCCCACCCGAAAGCGAGTGTCATATCACAAGACCACATACCCGCATTTAGAAAACAAAGGCATTCGTGATTCTCAGAGGGTATTTCTATTGTTTGGAACTCATGGTGAATCCAGTTTAATCCAATTCATGATTGTTTTAGCTATGGTAAGCATTAGTAATGAGCATTTTTTTAAAAAAATGAGCCACATAATATCAATAGAGACGCAACTCTCTCTCTCTCTCTCTCTCTCTCTCTCTCTCTCTCTCTCTCTCTCTCTCTCTTTCACTCTCTATCTTTTTTTTCTTTCTCTCTCTCTATCTCTTTTTTTTCTTTCTCTCTCTCTCTCTCTCTCTCTCTCTCTCTCTCTCTCTCCCTCTCTCTCTTACGTTCTTCTCCTACGCCCTCTATCTCTCTAACCATCTTTCCCCCCCCCCTCCCTCTCTCTCTGTGTTACTTTCATCTCCTCTTCGTGCTCTTTCTCTCTAACTCCACCTTTCTTCCCCACCTCTCTCTCTATCTCTCTATCTCTCTCTCCCTCCCCCTCTCTCTTACGTTCTCTCTCCTATGCCCTCTTTCTCTCTAACTCTATCTTACTCTCCCCCCCCCCCTCCCCTCTCTCTCTCTCTCTCTCTCTTACTTCCATCTCTCCTTCGTGCTCTTTCTCTCTAACTTCACCTTTCTTCCCCATCTCTCTCTCTCTTTCTCTCTCTCTCTCTCTCTCTCTCTCTCTCTCTCTCTCCTTCGTACTCTTTCTCTCTAACTCCCCTTTCCTCTCCTCACTCACTCTCTCTCTCTCTCTCTCTCTCTCTCTCTCTCTCTCTCTCCCTCTCTCTCTTACGTTCTCTCTCCTACGCCCTCATTCTCTCTACCTCCATCTTTCTCTCCCCCCCCCCTCTCTCTGTCTCTTACTTCCATCTCCCCTTCGTGCTCTCTAACTCCCATTTCCCCTCCTCTCTCTCTCTCTCTCTCTCTCTCTCTCTCTCTCTCTCTCTCTCTCTCCTCT
>NC_088372.1:16303653-16316153 GCF_034508935.2 Berghia stephanieae | reverse complement strand
CACACCCACAATATTCAACCTTAACCGGATATCATCCCAATTCATTTCGCCCTGATGAATCGAACTAGATGGGAGTAACAACGTTGTAAGCTAAGACACACGAGGTGAGAATATTAGATTATATATATATATATATATATATTATATATATATTATATATATATATATATGTAATATATATATGTGTGTGTGTGTGTGTGTGTGTGTGTGTGTGTGTAAGCGCTGTTTGTCGGTATTTTTTGTACTTAAACAGCTTCGTATATTACTGACTTTATATTGTTTCAAGTTGTAATTTTTAATTATTCTACAGGGCCTTTGAAGGGATCAGCGTGGCTGAGCAGTACGGTCTTTGCTTCGTATCCAAACGGTACCAAGTTTGAATACCCGCTGCGGCAGACGCCTAGGCTATTCCAATCTTCCCTTGGAATAGACCCTAAATAAAAATCTCCCCTATGGCATGAATAAAGTGAATTTTATTTATTTAATTAATTAATTTATTTATTTTATGTCCTAACTACATTGCGTCTCCTCTGGTTGATGGTTATATTTTGTGTTTTTGCCAATAAATGTGCTTCGTTGTCTTGTAAAAGTACTGCATTGAACTCAACATGAGTACCTGACCGTTCACAGTGTTGTCTCTGTCGGAAAAATTGTAATACCGCCAAACATGCTTCTTGTCCTACATGTTAAGTGTTGCTGTCGGCTGAGGACTCCTTGTAAAGCTCTGTGCACTTTTGATAGATATTGCATGATATAAATTCTCTAAGTGCTCTAGGAACATTTTTCAATTAAAAAAGAGTTTTATTTTTTTCAAATACTTTTAGATATGTCTTTGTCGTGTCTAAGTATTTTTTCCCGATCAAACACCATCTTGTCTAGTATTGTGATCGCTACCATTATGTCGTACTCTGGAAAAACCCATTTTTAAAAACTTGGCCGGAAAACGCGTCCTTCAAATATCGATCGATTTAAATTACCCTCATCTCGGCAAAAAACTCTCAAACATGGGATTTCTCGAAATCTCTATTATTTAAGTCCCAGGTTTGAGAGGTTTGCCAAGATGAGGGTCATTTAAATCGATCGATATTTGAAGGATGAGTTTTCTGGCCAAATCTTGAAATAAATGGGGTTTTTTTTTCTCCAGAGTACAGCGGCATTAATAGATGAGCTGTAAAAATGAGAACAGCTGTTGCATTTTCCAAAGATAAACATCAATCAGAATTTAAAAGAGAGCTATAACTTTAAGAACAAGCACGTGACTTTAATGAGTCCCATCGGATTCAAACCAAATTCTCTTCAAGCATAAAGCAGATGCCATGTCAATAAATCGACAGCAGTGAGTGGAAATAATCTCTATAAAAGTTGGTCATGACAATACTTTCCTTGGTTTGATTCCCCCAGATGGTTGTTGTTGGCATGTTGGAATGGGACCAGGTAGTTTATCAAACACATCTGTATGACTTTGATCGCATGCCTGTTGCGTTCAGTTTTATATCTATTTGATTATTTCTTGTAGATATGCGGCTATTTAGGTCTAGTGGTAGTATGACACTCACTTTCGGATCGGAAAGTCCTGGGTTCGAGACTCGCTCGGCGCATAGTTGAGTCTTTGGAATAGGCTCTTTATTCATATAGATAGTTCAAAGATGACGTCACTCAGGTCTTTGTTATTGTTTTTTTGCCATCCGCGTTTATGAGTAATGCTCACTGAACTGTATTAACCCGACTATAAACGTACATGGATACACACAGTGTTGTGTGTTAGTCCGTTATACTTCCGGATGGCAATGTTATGAGCTTCTTAGCCAAGCACATACTATCTATTCTCTTACAGTGCTGAGGTGTAAAATGAGTACCTGGCCGTTAACAGCGTTGTCTCGATCGGAATTTTGTTTTAGTTTTTTGTTTCTTTGGGTTTTTTGTTTGTTTTTTATTTGGGGGGGGGGTCGTTTTTTTTTTTTTGTTTGTTCGTTTTTGTTTTTTAGGAGGGGGGGGGGGGGGTGACCACACAGGATTTCCACCTGAGCTCATTTAGTGAAATGTAAATCAGATTCCTTTTGAAGTGGAGATAGATATCCGAGTTTGTCGTCACGTGCTTCCAACCTGTTGAACGTGTGGCATCATGGACAGAAATACCCATCGGAGAAATAAACAAATCAAGATGTGTATAGTGTCCATATTTTATTTCCAGAGATGTCTGAAGATCATGATATACTCTCTGATGGTGTGTAATTTTCTTTGACAATGTCTAGACTTTCACTTTGAAATAAGACGCCGATTTTATTTTTATTCTGGATCTTATACCGGTAAAAAATAGTAACAGTTGCTGCTTGCTGCCTATTGTAAAGTATTGTCTGTTCTATCGGATATAGATAGAACGAAGTTGACGTCACTCAGGTCTTTGTTATTGTTTTTTTTTTTTTTGTCCCATCCGCTTTTATGAGTAATTCTCATTAAACTTTATTAACTACTCTATAAACGTTTAAGGTTACACATAGATTAGTGTTGGTACGTTGTGCTTCCGGATGGCTATGTTGTGAGCTTCTTAGCCAAGCGCATAATATCTATACGACGCGACACAATCACTGCGGGATGAAAAAGAAAACCAACTTAATCTTATCGGATACAAACCTGGTCCGTGTGTGCCTCAGTTGATTACTCCACCAACTGAATCGCAAAAACTTTCTGGCCTGCTTCTCCAAACCTGAGAAGAATTTAAAATTATTGTAGTACAGTCGTACACCGTCTTGGGTCACTTCAGCATCCGTTTGTTTTCTTCTTTTTTATGTATTTATTGTTTTTGTTTTTGTTTATGGTTAGTTTTTGTTTGTTTTTAAACGTTCTAAGGAACTTGTGACACATTAAGGTCATTTCAGTGCCAGTAAAAGAAAGAAAATAAGACAGTCAAATATTTCTAAATCTAAAATTAAAAAATACGAGAAAAAGTATGACACAGGTCTTCCTCGGACAAGCTTATCAGCCTCACAGAAGTCCCCTGTACTTCGCTTCTCTGACATTGGAAGAAGATGCACATACGAGATGAAGAAACATTGGGAAGTTCGGTCCTTCGTGCTGGATGGGGACCTAATTTTCTAGAAACTGGGAGATGTAAATGTTGCTACTCGAAGCTCGAAGTAATAAATAATAATGTGAAATTGAATGTAAGCTTCAATTTAATTTACAAAAACAGATCAAATGAACGTTTCGGGTTTCCCCTTTATCAACAAAACAGGATGAATGAAACACCAAACGTTCATTTGATCTGTTTTTGTAAATAAATTGAAGCTTACATTCAATTTCACATTATTATTTATTAGAAACTGGGAGAGGAGTAAGGTGCCTGTATCAGCAAGAAGAGTAATTGGGTGGCAGCCGACAGAGGTCCAGAAACCCTTCATCGATTCTGCTTGGTGGCCTCTCCTCTCCCACTTGCACTCGTTGTGGTGACGGCTGGAGAACACACCGCATAAGATCCAGTTGAGCTCTCGCATAGTGAAGCAGCTGCTAGGTGGGTTCAGAACATTGCATTTTTGTGGTAGAGAATTCGTTCGTTCGAGAACCTGCCTAACGGCAAAATCGCTTCATCAGTGGGGATTTTCCACCTGTCCAACATGTACCCAATATGGGAACGAACCCGAAACCGCAGAGCATCTAGTTGAACGGTGTGTTGTGACGAAGCTTCCGGACGGGTTTGCGACGGTGCACGAATGCGGTAAAGAATTTTGAAGAGTGGGTCTATCGTCATAACATTGTAGTGTGAGCACCATTAGAAGCTGCTGTCCCCCGAGATAGATCGTCAATGCATTGTGTTATGAAACCAGCAGTGGGTACTGCCTTGTTGAATGTAAGATGTGACTTTGTAGTACTTTCCCAATGTTCTATGTTCATTATTGAGCTTTGTATAGCGCAAAATCCACTAAATGTGCTCAAAGCGCTTTACAAGGAGTCCCTGGTCAACAGCAACATTTCACATGTAAGACGGGACATGCCGCCTGTTAGGCGATATTACAATTTTTCGGACTAAGACAACGCTGTTAACGGCCAGGTACTCATTTTACATCTGAGTACGGTGAGAGAATGTGAGTAAAGAGCCGTTTCCAAGGACTATGCGCCGATGGCTGATTTTTAAATTAATTTTGTCCTATTTTGCCTTTTCCTATTCCTCCTCCCATTTCTTTTCCTCCACCTTCTTATCTTCATCTTTCTTCACCTTTTCCACTTCCTCGTCAAATGTATTGTATGTATCAATATGTATTTTTATCGTCTATTCCCACGAGGGACAAGGGAACTAGATATCAGACAGAACCAAATACACTCCCAGACTTGATCACATACAAAAGCTGATATCTTCCTTATTTCACAAACAAACATCACTTTTTCTGGACTATTTGGTTAATTGATTTAACTCAACCAATTTTTCCCCTACAACTTGCAGCTTTTATTTGGGTGCAAACAAAGTCTATATTGTCTTTGAAGACGTTTCCTCTATTGTCATTATAAACACAGCATTTCTCACTCAGAAATCTGGATTCGGTTCATGATATAGTCATACACTGAGCTGCTCTGAGGAAATAACTTTTTTTTCCATTTTGGCCAAAGTGAAAAAAACGAGTTCGACAAAGTACGGCTGAATCTTTTCCTTTCAGAAAAGGATTCAATAGTCTGATGCCCAGCAACGAGCAGCTTGTTTCTAAACAAAGAAAATCGGTACTTTTTATTCTTCATGCTGGCTAGAACAATTTCACATGTCATGTGATCAGAATGTATAAAAGTCAAAACATGATCAGATTTATAATGTTTTTCTCCTCTAGATACACGTTTATGCTCGTCGGAGAAGTATTTCATAAGGGCGTCCGTCATTGTTCCAATAGTTTAGAACCAGTTACTAAGTTACTCTTCGTCATTACCAGGAAAGTGACGTCAGGACTGCTGAAGCCTATTATTAGCATTTAGTCAAACGTTTATAAATTTGAAATTTACATTCACTTTCCTCAAAATACAGAAGAGTCAATTTTTAATAGTAGAAAAAAATGATGTTATTTGGAATTTTAAATGCGATTTCATGTATCTGATTCGACGTGCATATATTTAGCAGGTCTGATAATCGAATGCGATAATGGCCTTGGTTTGACATTGTTGTATTGGGCAATATTTTGCTATGGTTTGGGAATATTTACATTACAACAATAATAGGCCCATAACAAATTGGGTTATCTGACCTGCAAATAAGTATACACGACGATCTGATTCTATCCGACATTATAATACAGGGAGGATTAAATAAATAGATAAATATTGAGCTTTTATATAGCGCAATATCCACTAAATGTGCTCAAAGATCTTTACAAGGGGTCTCTGACCAACAGCAACACGTAACATATTGAACAAAACATGACGACTGTTAGGAGATATTTCATTTTATTCCTGACAGAGACAACACTGTCAACGGCCAGGTACTCATTTTACCCCTGAGTACGGTGAGAGAATGTAAGTAAAGAGCCTTTTCCAAGTACTCAACTATGCGCCAAGCGAGGCTCGAACCCAGAACCTTCCGATCCGAAAGCGAGTGTCATACCACAAGACCACATAGCCGCGGATTGGTCATAATATTATCACATTATGTCTGTGTATTCGTCAGAGTCCGCCATACTGAACTCATTGACATTTCTGTATGCACTATAAGAGGAAGTCATGACTGACGTTGTTTGTAAATATTTCGTCTACCAAAAACTATGACAGTTTTTAACACGAACACCATAGGACAATGACACAGGCGTAGAATTGCATGGGATTATTCTTAAAGAGATACTGATGTGGCTAAACTGACGGAGAGATGAATCATCTATATACGTTGTCGAAGATTTCACCGATATTTAACCAGTTAATTGTCCTCTATGGAAAGACACCTATTTAAACATTTTTTGCCAGAAAACTTGTATTTCAAATATTCATCGATTTAAATAACTCTCTACTAGGCAAAAACTCTCAAACCTAGGATTTTAATGAAGATCTCGCGAGGTCCCAGGTTTGAGTATTTTTTGGGGTTTTTTTTGTTGCCAAGATGAGGGTCATTCAAATTGACGGATATTTGGATATTTGAAGGACGAGTTTTCTGGCCAAATTTTAAAATACGTGTCTTTGCAGAGTACGGCAGTTAACTGATAAATGAGATACTGATTTGGTTAAGCTGATGATGAATCATCTGCAGAAGTTGTCGAGAAATCCACGGACATTTGAAACAATACTTTGATATAGTAAAATTAATGGAGAGAAAAAAATAAAGTGAGTAGATGTGACTCATATATAAGGGAACAACACAAAACAAACAACGTTTCGGCCCTTGGCCTTCGTCAGGAGACAGTAAACACAAACACAAATATGTAAATTTACAAAATATATCACGTTTTGTAGATGAGGAAGATTAAAGTAAAATTAAACCTTTAGAACAATGGGCTACGTGGAGCCAACTAACTTCGATTTCGATGGCCTTAGCGGACAATGTAATTGATTGCTACCAGTTTGATAAAACGCTATTCCATCGCATTGTGCTTTCCGCCAAATCGAACACACCCAGCTATCCAAAAACTGTGCGATGGGCAAACTACTGTCTCTCTCCTTGTGAAAACCTCTCATAACTGGGAATTCCCTAAAGTATTTTGTCAAAAACTTTCAGGACTGGGACTTCATTAAAGTCCCAGGTTCGAGTGTTCTTGACAAGATGTAGTGTAAATGTTACTGCTCGAAGCTCGAAGACATAAATAATAACGTGAAGTTGAATGTAAGCTTCAATTTAATAAAAAAAATCTTAACTACGCCACGACCACATCATCTCATTCATCTGTGGTGTTTCAATCATCCTGTTTTTGTTGATAAAGGGGAAACCCGAAACGTTCATTTGATCTGTTTTTGTAATTAAATTGAAGCTTACAATCAACTTCACGTTATTATTTATTTGACAAGATGTAGGTCATTTTAAATGATAGATATTTAAAGGACCAGTTTTCTGGCGCCAAATTTCTAACACTGTAATTTTACAAAATAAGGCAGAATGGCGGTCGTCGCTGGGTCATGATAACTTTTTACAAATGACAACAGGACACCTGCAAGACACAATATGGTTTGTACTCCGTTGTGGAGCGAGGCACTCCCAATCAAAGCAAGAATGGTTTATCCTTCAAGTTCAAACACCTACACATAAAACCACACCTGCCCCAGCCAACCACTCAGCCACGTGCTTTCAACGATGACGACACGTGCACCCATATTGAATGACGAAACGTTTGTTTTTTAAAAATAGATTTTGACAAGAGAGAGTTTTTACTTCATTAATTGTTCTATCAAACTGACTTAATACTTTATTTCTTAAGTCCTGAGACTGCTTTAGCAAAATAATATTGACTTCTTTGAAGGCTTAAGACTCTTAAAAATAATTTATGAACGTTTTTTTTTTTTTTACTAAATTCTGAAGAAAAAAAAAGTTGCTTTGTCAAGTAAGGCATAAGCTGGTCGGATACATAACTCTTATAATTTGTATCATTATTTCCATATTTTTGCTCCCAACGTCGACCAGATGGGAGTTTTTAATTTCAGATGCGAAAGAGAATTGTTGCTAAGTGTTTAAGGAAAAGTACTCACAACATTCGGATATAACGTACTCAACATACAAAGCTATAGATATTATGCGCTTGGCTAAGAAGTTCACAACATTGCCATCCGGAAGTATAACGGACCAACACACAAAACTGTGTGTATCCATGAACGTTTATAGTCAGGTTAATACAGTTCAGTGAGCATTACTCATAAACGCGGATGTCAAAAAACAATAACAAAGAACTGAGTGACGTCATCTTCGAACTATCTATATATGTAGTGTTAAAAGTTTATAGTCTGATTTGAATAATTTAGTTAGAACGAATAATAAAAATGGCTGTCCAAAAAAAAAAAAATTAATTAATTAATTAAACAAAAACAAAGTGCTGAGTGGCTTCGATTTCACTCCTTTTATATGTTGGCGAGGTGGCCTTAGAATGCAGTCTTGCCTCATTTTACGGACTCTGGTTTTTTCCTTGAATAAAGTTATTAATATCATCTAACAATGTATCAGTTATCGGGCTTTAAATTGGACCAAGTGTATTTTAAATACCCATAAAACATAAGAAACAAATCATCTATTCTTGAACCGTCATCTGTGCACATAGTGCGGCAATGTGGTCTAGTGGTATGACACTCGCTTTCGGATCGGAAGGCCCTGGGTTCGAGCCTCGCGCTCGGCGCATAGTTGAGTCCTTGGAAAAAGCTCTTTACTCACATTCTCTCACCGAAATCAGGTGTAAAATGAGTACCCGGCCGTTAACAACAGTGTCTTTGTTCGAAATAAAATTGTAATATCGCCTAACAGGCGGCATGTCTCGTCCTACATGTTAAATGTTGCTGTTGACCATGGACCCCTTGTACAGCGCTTTGAGCACATTAAGTGGATATTTCTCTATATAAAGCTCAATTTTGTTTTAAGCTCACATAGTTCCAGGTCTGATAACGGAACACAAGTATGGGCCCGATTTAACATTGTTGTTATAGACAATATTTTACGTTGGTTTGAGAGTATTTCCATTTTAACAATAGGCCCATAACAATTTGGGCTATCAGTCAGACGACATGTAAGTCAAACCAAAGCATTAATGCGAATCTCGAATCCCATTTAAATGAAGCGAAAAACACAAGGGCAATGATGTTGTATAACATCCGTATCTAAGCGTAGCCGTCGTTAACTGATAGTCCGACCGTAGCCATCGTTTACTTATGTATAGCCTGACACTGACCAAAAATTGACGTCAAAAGACAAGTCTTTGGCCACGAAAGAAAAGAAATCGTTAGTTGTATTCAAGAAATAGTTCGACCAATGGAATCACTTGTTTCCTTGAGCTCTTCTTACGACAACTCACTTGATTCTGCACAAAACAAAATATTGACGTCAAACTATAATAGATAGTTCGAAGATGACGTCACACAGGTCTTTGTTATTGTTTTTTGCCCCCGCGTTTATGAGTAGTGCTCACTGAACTGTATTAACCAGACTATAAACGTTCATGGATACACACAGTGTTGTGTGTTGGTCCGTTATACTTCCGGATGGCAATGTTATGAGCTTCTTAGCCAATCGCATACTATCTATAAGTCTAAGAGGGTTCTTGTGTCAGGTTATAGATAGTATGCAGATGACGTCACTCAGGCTTTTGTTATTGTTTTTGCCATCCGCGTTTGTGAGTTGTTCTTACTAAACTGTATTAACCAGACTATAAAAGTTCATGGTTACACAGAGTTTGTGTGTTGGTCCGTTATACTTCCGGATGGCAATGTTGTGAACTCCTTGGCCAAGCGCATTCTATCTATATGTTAACGATGGCGAGACGACCTAAGCCATCTTATATATTATATAAAACACACATAATATATAATCAGCTAAGATTTCTCAGCAAATAAGATATGTTGTTACTTCTAAATCAGAAAAATAATACAAATAATTCTAGTCTCCATTAAAAAAAATTGATGTTTTGTTTTAAGTCTTTCATTGGAAGGTTCGGATTTCAAAACAATTTGATAAATATGTTTTCTTAAAACGGAAAACGTAAAACGAGAAAAGCCGAAATATATACAAGAAATGATGACGTAATCAAAGCATTTTCCAAACTCCGACGTCTCATTGGTTGCTTTGATTCTCATCACGACTTTCTTTACCTGACTGATTTATCTTTGAATACCTCTGTGGAATCGATCATTTAGTCTAGAGTGTAAAAAAAAAAAGTAATAGATTGAATCATATGAGGTTTTTCAGAGCAAAATGTGTAATATTCCCAAAGTTAAGATAAAATGTATTTTTGCACTTTTTAAATTTATGATCGTACTATACTTCAAACATTACACTTAGCGTTGCAGGTAATGAGATTTTTTAGTGTGTTCTTAGACCGTACATAAATTGAAAAGTACGCTATTGACTAGCTTTGAATGCATACTCGAGAAGAGATAACTCAAAAAAGTTTGATGTGGTGTATTTTGGCCGTTTTATCAAAGCTGTAACAACATATTTAAAAGAAAAGCATGTGTTCCATCATAAAAACCTTTACAAGCGGGAATTGATTACAGATAGTTCGAAGTTGATGTCGCTCAGATCTTTGTTAATGTTTTTTTTTTCCTCCGCGTTTGTGAGTAATTCTCACTAAACTGTATTAACCAGACTATAAACGATCATGATTGCACACAGTTTTGTGTTGGTTAAGAAGCTCACAACATTGCCATCCGGAAGTATAACGGACGAACACACAAAACTATGTGTAACCATGATCGTTTATAGTCAGGTTAATACATTTTGGTGAGAATTACTCACAAACGCGAATGGCAAAAAATAATAACAAAGACCTGAGTGACTACATACTGTCGAAAGCACAATGACGTCATGTTTTATAGTTTGTACCAAGTACGACATGACAAGAACGTGGCCAAAGTGCTCAAGTTTCGTCCATTTGTTAAAATTATGAGCATTTATTTATATAGAACAATATCCACTAAACGTGCCCAAAGCGATATGCAAGGGGTTTCGAGCAAACAGCAACACTTAAAAAATATATGACGAGATAGTAGTAGTAGTAGTAGTAGTAGTAGTAGTAGTAGTAGTAGTAGTAGTAGTAGTAGTAGTAGTAGTAGTAGTAGTAGTAGTAGTAGTAGTAGCAGTAGCAGTAGCAGCAGCAGCAGCAGCCACAGCAGCAGCAGCAGCAGCAGCAGCAGTAGTAGTAGTAGTAGTAGTAGTAGTAGTAGTAGTAGTAGTAGTAGTAGTAGTAGTAGTAGTAAGCTTCGCAGTCCGAATGACGCTTGCTGAGAATTGTGTGATTCAGTCATGGTCGATAAGTATAGCTGCTCTCTCCATCCATGTTGTTAAAAGTTTCCATTGCTCACGGTCCTGGGCCAGAGTTTTGAGGCTGTCAAGATCTTGTTGTGACTTTAGTACGGAGGGCACTGCAGTAATTCTTAGTTCTTCAGGGATTAATTCGGCCTCATCTGAATCCAGAAATTTCAGACGAGATATGCTGCCTGTTATTTGTACAGTTCTCTTGTTATAAATAGCTATCTCATATCAGAATTTATATCTTATTGAGAAAAATGAAAATTATTTTTTGAAATAACTTTTACTACCATTACATATTTCCGGTCATTCGTTTTATCTTTAAAGCAACTGACTTTTATTTTGGCATCTAGTTTACCTTGACATATTACCGTCTGGAGGCTATGGGTCACATATATGTTATATAGATAGAATGCGCTTGGTCAAGGAGTTCATAACATTGCCATCCGGAAGTATAACGGACCAACACACAAACTCTGTGTAACCATGAACTTTTATAGTCTGGTTAATACAGTTTAGTGAGAACAACTCACAAACGCGGATGGCAAAGACAATAACAAAGGCATGAGTGACGTCATCTGCATACTATCTATACATACGTCAAGCAATTGTTTTGATTGTATCATACTACGTTTTTGTTTCGTTTGTAACTCCAGGAATTTAACGACATTTGCAATAATATTCTTGTTTTACTTTCAGTAACGCGATACTCAATCCCTCATAATTTATTATATTATATTATAGAATCTTTATAAGGTTTATAAGGTCATTGCGTGTTTCAAATCATGACTTGCTGAGATCATACAGTGCAAGAATGTATTATAACCAATAATAAATAAATAAAATTGAGCTTTATATAGCGCAATATCCACGAAATGTGCTCAAAGCGCTTTAGAAGGTGTCCCTTAACATGCAGGACGGTACATGACGCCTGTTAGGCGCTATTACAATTTTTCAGACAAAGAAAACGCTGTTAACGGCCAGATACTCATTTTACACCTGAGTACGGTGAGAAAATGTGAGTAAAGAGCCTTTTCTAAGGACTCAACTATGCGCCGAGCGCGAGGCTCGAATCCAGGACCTTTCGATCCGAAAGCGAGTGTCATACCACTAAACCACATGTGCAAATTTACTAAAAGTCACATAGTGGAAGTCAGTTATGGGCGTGGTTTAACATTGTTGTATTGGACAATATTTACATTGGTTTGAGAATACAAAACAATCGTGACGTCACTTCCCTCGTGATGACGCATGGTAACTTACTAACTGGCTCTAAACTATCGGAACAATGTCGGACGCCCTTATGAAATATTTCTCCGACGAGCATAAAAGCGTATCCAGATGAGAAAAAAAAAAAAACCTATTATAAATCTGATCATGTTTTGATTTTTACATATTCTGATCACACAAGACATATGAAAAAGTTCTATAAAAGTTCTATAACATTTCTATATAAAAAGTACCGATTTTCTTTGTTTAGAACCACGATGGCCGCCGTTGCTGGGCGACGTGACATCAGACTATTGAATACAATTGACATTACAACAATGAGCCCTTAACAATCTAATCATAAATAAAAAATAAATTCCCAGCATTCATTCCTAAG
>NC_088372.1:16298653-16301153 GCF_034508935.2 Berghia stephanieae | reverse complement strand
ATATATATATATATATATATATATATATATATATATATATATTTATATATATATATATATATATATATATATATATATATATATATATATATATATATATATGCACATATTCAATAACCACACACACTCTCTCACAAAGTATCACAATATACCTTTTCCACCCCATCCTGGCCCACCTCATGCTATGTCATTAGATTTATTATTATTTTTTACCAATATCAATATAATTATTATTTTAATTTTCATTCCGTATTTATTGTTTTCATTTTTTCTTTTCACCGGTTTTATTTTTTTCTCCTTTTTTATTTTATGTTAGTAATTCCTTTTGCCAGCAGCCATTAAAATAACCAGCTCTGCCAAAACATCTAAACAAGATAGCATGAGATAAGGAAAGCATCGGAGATGACGAGGCGCGTGCATGCTGCAGATAATGTTATACGTATGAACCCGTACTCATCTACAACGACAAAACACTTTATATATATATATATATATATATATATATATATATATATATATATATATATATAATATATATATATATAACGTTAAAATACGTAATTCTTGTTTATCTCATACTATTAATATATATATATATATATATATATATATATATATATATATATATATATATAACGTTAAAATACGTAATTCTTGTTTATCTCATACTATTAATATATATATATATATATATATATATATATATATATATATATATATATATACCATGAGACTAGTTAAAATACTCATACTATCCGCCTGCCGGATAATGTACGAACACACACACACACAGAGACACACACAACTATGTGTAACCTTGAACGTTTACAGCCTCATTGATACAATTTAGTGAGAAGTAATCACCAGAATGGACGCTTTAAATATATATATATATATATATATACGTTAAAATACGTAATTCTTGTTTATCTCATACTATTAATATATATATATATATATATATATATATATATATATATATATATTATATATATACCATGAGACTAGTTAAAATACTCAAACTATCCGCCTGCCGGATAATGTACGAACACACACACACAGAGACACACACAACTATGTGTAACCTTGAACGTTTACAGCCTCATTGATACAATTTAGTGAGAAGTAATCACCAGAATGGACGCTTTAAAAAAAGACGATGACAAAGCTGAGTAACGTCAATTTCGTTCCGCCTATATTATAGTGCGGCTATGTGGTCCAGTAGTATGATAGTCGCTTTAGGATTCTTAGGTCCAGAGTTCGAGTCCCACTCTACCCAAAAACGACTGGGTGGATAGAAGGGTCAGAAATAACAAAAAAAAAAAATATCTCGACTTCACCCGTGATCGATCTCGGCCCCTTTACGTGTGAAGAGCGAGTGCTCTACCAACTGAGCTATCGAGATGCCATCTTGGTGTGTACCTATGTATGTAGTTGAAAATGCCTAGCAAAATATTTTGATAAAATACGTTTTGTCAGCTCACGGCGGACTGGCTTGTACTCATCTACACAGTACGAATGGGCTGGGTGAGAGTTTTAATGTAATCGCGATTGAATCATGGCGGTGCAGGTGACATCGATCGGGAGGGAGAGAGGGAGAGAGAGAGAGAGAGAGAGAGAGAGAGAGAGAGAGAGAGAGAGAGAGAGAGGGAGAGAGGGAGAGACAGACAGAGAGAAAGAGAGAGGGAGAGAGAGAGAAAGAGAGAGAGAGTGAGAGAGAGAGTGAGAGAGAGAAAGAGAGAGAGAGAGCGAGAGAGAGAGATAGAGAGAGATAGAGAGAGAGAGAAAGAGAGGGAGAGAGAGAGAGACAGAGAGAGAGATAGAGAGAGATAGAGAGAGATAGAGAGAGAGAGACAGAGAGAGATAGAGAGAGATAGAGAGAGAGAGAGAGAAAGAGAGGGAGAGAGAGAGAGTGAGAGAGAGAGAGTAAAAATATTGCGAAAAGAAGAAAAAGAAGAAGAAGAAGAAGAAAAAAGAGTAAGATAGGAAAATGCGACCTGGGGCACTCCCTAATATTATTATTAACTGACATTTCAAAATAAAGTAAGCCGGTAAAGTCCTCCACCCCCCCCCCCCCCCCCCCCCCCCTCCTCTCCAACCCTTTCCTTTTCCCCCTCCAGCCTTTTGCACGAACCAAAATAAAATCTGCTAAGGGAAGTGTGACGATGCGACGGTCTATCAAGGCAGCAATTAGAAATACTTTCAATATCTAGAATTTCTCAGTTCAAAAATATTATAATTTCGCATTTTCAATTTTTTTTTTTTTTTGTCTGATCTTTTTCTTTTTTTTTTCGTTCTTTTATAAATTGAATATTGCTGCTATAAATATGATTTATATGTGCGGCTATGTGGTCTAGTGGTAAGCATGACACTCGCTTTCGGATCGGACGGTCCTGGGTTCGAGCCTCGCTCGGCGCATAGTTGAGTCCTTGGAGAAGGTTCTTTACTCACATTCTCTCACCGTACTCAGGTGTAAAATGAGTACCTGATTGTTAACAGC
>NC_088372.1:16286401-16298553 GCF_034508935.2 Berghia stephanieae | reverse complement strand
TATCATGATTTTTTAAAATGCAGAAAAAGCGAGTGTAATCTACACCCCCAACAAAATTAGAAAATGTTGATCGCAAGTCCAAAAGGAATGAGAAAAAAGTCTCGCCAAAATTAGCCGGTAACAGCCTTTAAAAAGATTTCAATAAAAAAACGGGAACGCATACACTTTACTTCGGGTAGTGTTAAAACGGTAGTATAGATAGAATCATTTGGCCCAAGGAGTTACAACATTGCCACCCGGAAGTATAAGGACCAACCACAAACCTGGAAACATAAAATTTTAAGTCTGGTTATACATTTTTTAGTGAAACACTAAAAAAACCCGGGGGAGGCAAAAACAATAACAAAGCATGAGGACGTCTCTGCTCTACATAATATAGCGCGGGGCTAAAAGCTCTAACTTCCATCCGAAGTAACGGACCGCAACAAAACTGTGTGTACCGACGTTTATAGTGGGGTTAATACATTTCATTGAGCAATTCTCATTACCGCGGATGCGTCAAAAAAAAAAGCCCCAAGGGGGGCCAAAGTGCGGCTATAAAATAGAAAATTTTGCTCACCGGTCTTGTTTTTTTTTTTTTTTTTTTTTTTTTTTTTTTTTTTTTTTTTTTTTTTTTTCCCATCCGCTTTGTGGTAATTCTCACTAAACTGTATTATCCGACTAAAATATTAAATTCAGGTTACACAGTGTTTTGTGTATCGGTCCAATGTATTTCCGAATGGCAATGAGTGATCTTTTAGCCAGTGCATACACTATAGTGTATGCAGAACGCACTCGGGGCCTTTTTTTAGGCCACCGCTCTGTGATTTTTTTTCTCACTAAATTATAAACCCCAACTATAAAATTCAGGTTACACAGCTTTTTGGTGTTGGTCCTTTAACTTCCGGATGGCAATTTTTGGAACCCCTTGGCCAAGCGCATTTACCTAAGAAAAATAAAGTTGACGACTCGGGCTAAAATTTTTTTTTTTTTTTTTTTTTTTTTTTTTTTGCACCCGCGTTTATGTTTAAAATCCACTAAACTGTTTAAAATATTAAACACTTTAAGGCAACACATACTTAAACTTCAAACCAAAAAATGATTTTTAAAATAAAAATTTTCCCTGGTTCCGCTATAATTAACGAACCCAGGTTGAGGCGTTTGGTCTTAATTAAAGCGTATGCTTGCTTTTAATAAGTGGAAGAAATTTTCATTTGATGAATCAGTTTCGCCTCGAAAGAGTTCAATTAGCTTTCGGACCATTGGGCATTTCATCAAACCCATTTTAGATCTATATTATTGGATATCACGAACGAAAACAATTGAGCCGATTCTTTGTGCTGTGGGTTTGTTTGAAGATGTTTTTGGTGTGGTGTTGTGGTGTGTGGAATGTATTATATATATTAATATATATATATTTATTTATATATTATTTGTGTGTGTGTTGGTGTTGTGTATGGGCGGTAGGAGGGGGAGTGTTTGGTGTTCTAATCTTTGTTTATGATAGAAGGGGGGCGGCCCGTTTTTTCGACATGGTCGAAAAGTCGACGCTCTTAGAAAAAAAAAAAAATTGAGTTTTTATATGGGAAAAATATCATAATTGTGCTCAACGCTTTACAAAGGGTCCCTGACCAAAAGCAAAAATAACATTGAACGAGGATTTTTATTATTTTTATTATTATTATTATTATTATTTTTTATTTTATTTTTATTATTATTATATTTATATTATTATTATTACATTTTCATTATTATTTTTTTATTTTTTATTATTAATTTTTATTTTTATTATTTTTTATTTTTTATCATTAAATTTTTTGTTATTTTTATTTTTTTTTTATTTTTATTATTATTTTTTATTATTATTATTATTATTATTTTATTATTATTTTATTATTTTTATTTTCATCTTTTGTTCAAATTTAAAATTTTTAATTTTTATATTATGCCCCGAAGCACCGCATAAGATCCCATCGTTAGGCATTCCAAGAAGGAAAAAGATTTCCATCAAACAGGAAAGTCGAGCAACCGGAATCACCCTGTTTCCATGCTCAACGGTACGGGCTTGCTACTACGCGAAAGATTTCCCAGTTCGTATCCCCCGGGGCAAGCCCCCTCGCCCACTCAAATTTTCGGGGCTGCACTGCCTGCCCTGCATTTTTCCCTCTTCCTTGGGAAAAAACCCTATAAAAAAATTTCCCCCATGGGTGAAATAAAGAATTATTTTATTTTTCTTATATTGACGGTGAAGAATCTTGTCAAGAAAAAAAACGAAAGTGCCAGAAGCGGGCTCGAACCCGGACCTTCCCGGTCACAGTGCAATGCCTTAACCACTCCGCTACTTTGCCCATTTACTATTATTATTAATATAATTATTATTATTATTATATTATTATTATTATTATTATTATTATATTATTATATATCATCATCATCATCATCATTGTTATTGCGACATCAGCTTCATCTCCACGTTAAGTTGAGATTGAGGTGATGGGTCACATACGATAGCTCATCGGTAGAACACCTCGCTTCACGCGCAAAGGGACCGAGATCGATTCAAGGTGGAGGTAGAGAGAACGTTACACGACAACTGACTATTGCTTGCTGTCCTTTGGTTAAGATGCCAATCCGGGAAGAAAATCTTTCTGCCAGATCTAATGCTCAGTCAACGTTGAGTGGTGGATGGAAAATAGGGAGAGAGGGAGGAGAGAGAGAGAGAGAGAGAGAGAGAGAAGAGAAGAGAGAGAGAGAGAGGAGAGAGAGAGAGGAGGGGGGGGTTAAAAACAAAAAAGAACAATATTGTAGGCAATCTTTTTTTTTTCCATCAATAATAATCGTTTCCAATATGACAACAACAGTAAACAATCGCAAGATCAACAACACAAGCCCTATTTCGGAGGTTAGGGTGAAAACACACCCAAGGGGTATGTTTTTAATTCATACAAAATCGAGTTTTTACAGTAGTGAGCTGATTTTTTGGCTTCTCTTTATAAAAATAATGATTTTTATATCATATCCAAAAATCATGCATCTCGCCTGCATATTTTAGTCACAAACATGGACTACCCCTGGGGCCGTTTTCATGAACATGACTATCGCTTAGACTCTACTATCTCTGACTTGAAAAAATCGGATTTCATGTGAGCTGACTATGCAGGTCCGGGACTTAAATCACGTACCTACGGACTAAGTCTGGCCAAGTTTTAGTCACTTGCTGAGCAAGACTTTATGCTTAAGTCTGAGACTAGTTATTAATAGACGTCATAGCATCAACAAGCAGCTATTTTAAATTGAGTGCGTTTCGATTCGGAAAGAAAATATGTCGGTTAAGAATGACAGAGGCAAAAGTGTCCTGTTTCCATTGACACTGCTTGAAAAAAAAACGATAAAAAAAAATATAAGATAAGCGCAGATCCCCGAAAGTACACATTTCTGTGAGTAAAAACTATTTTAAAAACTGAATCTATCGTCTCGCGAGTTGAAAGAGTGAACGAGACCCGAAATCGTTTCTCTGGGTGTGTTTTACAGCCCATAACATCCATATAGAAATAATGTGAAACTCCAATCTTCTGGTGGGGTGTGTTCACATCCTAATGTATTTACTTGGGAATAATGTTAAAACTACAGTGTATCATATTGAATACATGATATTATACTTATGTACTAGATTAGATGTTTGAATCTGTCTTCTTTTTCTCTCGTTTCTATCGTTGTTCCAATGCTATATAATATTAGCGTCTTTTGTTCTGGTTCGGACTTAGTCTATGTTGAAACTCTTTTAAAGCAATTCTCAATTTTATGCGCCACTGACAAAACTATCAGGATCACTTGCTATCTAGAGTAACTGAGTACTATAGCATACAAGAGACGGTAGAAAATCCTGGGTTTGATCGCTGTGTACTTTTAAAAAGGTGGTTTTAGATTGCAATATTTTTAAATCTCGATATAACCCTACTTTTATCCCTCTTACAACAGATGTGGGTGACGTATGCCAATGTCAATGGTAAGAACAATGGTATCTATGAATGGAATCAATAAAACCGTAATGACAATCTTTTTTTATCGATTGGTTTATTCATATTTTTTTAATTTGAACACCTGAAAAGAAAAGTCGATATTATTCACAAGAGAAAGTGATCTGTATTTAGTTTTCACACTGAATACAAACCAGCTGGTTGTGCTTTGTGCAGATTAATACTCAACAATTTTGTCAGACTTCCTTTCTTTGTTGTCTTTCTTTATTAGGCAATGTGAATATCTTCCTTATATTCCTTTCATTTTTTTCACCTTTGCCGTTACCAGTTGTCTGAGCTGTGTCTCCAGACTTCAGTTTCAATTCCTAGGTCATTATGTCAAAGTCAAATGACATCCAAATTCGACCTGCGATTTGTCAATTCTCATTCTACCCATCATGTGTTCAATGCCTACCTCTCTGACCAATGACCCATTGACAATATCTCTATAAGTGAACGTGTTTCTGTCATCATGAAGACAACTTTGTGCTGCAATTGCTGAGTCATCCATCGTGTTATAAAAGAAGACTAAAGCCATCTTATAGTATTCCGTTTACAGCTGTAGCTGTGGTACATATAATCAAACGTGTCTATTCCACTTGTTGTCTTGTAATAGCTAATCATTTCAGCCTTTATCTTTTGTTCTGTTTCATTCACGCCTGAAGTATCGTGCATTGTACTAAGTACAACAAAAATGGCTTTTTTACTTTTAACTTGTGGCGACAAAGCTTCCTTTTTTCAGAGAAAGGAAAATTACTAATGTATTTCTTAAGGTCATTTCCATTTGAAAAGAATGAGGTAAGAAGCTCTTATACTTCCTAATGCCATTCCTCCCTTTGATAGCCACTCTGCGAGTTCAGTGTCTGTAAAAATGTGTCGCAGGTTACGTTCTACCTGACTTCAGATAATCGGAAATTTCTTGCCTTGACCCTTTTATCCTCTCTCCGTACTTTCCTAAATATGGTAGAAAGTCTGACATGTTTAGGCCATAATTATCATATTGCATAGTTGGACATAATATATATCATTACTGGCTTATGATCGTACAGTGGCTTTTTTGATAAATGGTATTGATATTCTTTTGCGTTGTGTTGTTGACATTGATAGTGATGAAAGAGTTTAAAGCCGATGATGATATTCAAATAAAAAGTCGGGATTCCATGTTTCACTCTTACAACTTTATTTGTTGATAGTGAATTCCAAATCCAAATAAAATTTTGCATGGTCATAAGTCAAACAGTTCAAAAATTGCAAAACCGAAAAATAAAATCCTTTTTGGTCAGTTTTTTTGTCTAGGGGGCCCATTAAAAATTATTATACGGGGAAATTTAAAATCTAAGTCCGCAAATAATGTTTTATTAATAGGGGGTTAGAATTTGCAGCATTGTCCAAGAAAGGAAAAAGGCAAAAAGTAAAAAGTAAAAGTATAGTAACTAAAACGCCCGGGCAGTTACTAAAAATAGAAAAGGGGATTTCCAAAAAAGTCTCCGGGTCTAACCAAGAATAATGAAATTATTTTTCTCTTTATCCCTCGTTTTTTTCCATCCCTTCCGGGAAGAAGGGGGACGGTAGTTATTTTTTTTCCCATTTTGATGACTTCCTTTTTTGTTTTGGATGATTAGTGATGACTAGGATTGGTCTGTCTGTTTTGTGTTACTGTTGTCAATTTGTTTCATCGCAGCCCCCCTAGAGATTTTGTAAAATTTTTGTCAACGCTTGTTTTAATATAAATTTTCAGGAAAAATGGCGGTTAGGGAAAAAGTCGAGCATTTTACCCTTTCTCAAACCTTAAAAAGTCCCCCCCATCATCCTAGCAGATTGTCTTAGTCTGAGTAGCTGTAAAAAAGGGGAGTTGAACCCTTTGCATTTGGTGGGATTTTGGGGGAGGGTAAGAAAGTAGTGGGGACTTTTCCGGGCCCTTTTTAGTGGATAGACGTCTTGAGTCCACGGGGGGTGGGGGAAACTGCGATACCCAGGAAGGCTACGTGAGTGGTGGATATCTGATAGTGTATTTTTTGGCTGGGGGGAAAGGGGTTGTTGGGGGGGCTGTGATAAATGTATTGATTTGCATTTTAGTCGTGCTGGAAACGCCGATGAAATGTCGATCTATCTTTTATAAAAAGCTGGTTTGGGCCATCTATTGGGAGAAAAACTTAACTTAACTTACTTTCCCCAATTTATTCATGGGTCACCTCGAAATTCTTTTATTTTTTTTAAATTTTGGGTGCTTCCTTAAAATGGGCTTTACTATTTCCTCCCAAACCCAATGTTTTGTTTATCCACCCGAAAAACAACGCCATCCCGCATCTCTTTCCCTTTTTGTAGTGTTTCATTCACCTTTTTTTTTATAAAGGAAAAACCGAAACGTTCATTTGATCTATTTTGTAATAAATTGAAGCTTACATGCAATTTTTTAAATTATTTATCAAAAGGGGAGAGGGTTTTAAAGGAATTAAACAAACACTTCAAGTTTTGCTGTGGCGTAAAATAATTGGGTTTTGTTGTTGGTTGTTGTTGTTAAAGTTTGGGACAATAGATTGTTTCGTGCAATTTTTTTTAATGAATTGCTGTTTTTGGGCTTTTTAAAAACTTTTTTGTGTAAAATATTAAAAAACCCCAAAAAGGGGCAGATACACATTTCCCGGGAGATTACTGACAAATTTTTTTCAATCTTTTTTTGAATCTATAAATGATACTAACAAATTTTGGGAAAGCGTATGATGCAAACTTTTTGATATCATTTTCAATTTTCCCTTTAGGTTTTTATACCCAATTTACATTTTATTAATTTTATTGCTTTTATATTAGCATTGTAGGTATAGAGCCTTTTAAAAAAAATGTTGTCCCCTTTTTTTTGAGGGGGCACAATCATTTTTAAATTTGCCATAACTCTTAAATTACATTTATTATTACCTAAAATGTGAATTTTTATAGCCCAAATAAGTTTTTCTTTTTTTAAAAATCTGTTATTATTGTGGCGGGGGAGGGGGGGGGGGGTGGAAGGGGGGGGGGGGGTCCCAGTGGGGCCCAAGCACTATATGTGATGCAAAGAATACATTATACAAATTTTCATCATATCCATATTTATATATATATTATTAATTTTTTATATTTTATATATTTATATATATATATAATATATATAATTTTTTTAAATATATATTATATTTTAATATATTTTTATATATAATATAAAGGGTTATAATTAATTAGTAATGAAAAAATATTTTAAAAAAATATCATAATTTTTTTTCATAAGGATCACTTTAAAAAACCAAAATGAAGTTTTTATCATTCAGTGTTCAGTTTTGATGTTTCGAATTTAATCCATTTATTCAAATTTAACATGTTATTGTTTTTTAACTTAATCAAATGAAGTCAATTTTTTTTAAATGGTTAAAACCAAAGTTTCGTTGTAATTAGTGCAAACCTGGCAATAAAACCGTTTTTGAAAAAGGAAAGTCTTTTTGAAAAAAATCACTTTAAGCTCTTCCCCATTCAAAATTTCCCGTGTTTTAAAAACTTTATGTTTTAAAGTTAGTACAGAGTACTCCCTTAAATTTTGTTCCCACTAAAAAAGAAACAGGAGAGCTCTTAATGACTCACGCTAAAAAGGAAAAATTTGGGTTTTTAGATTTTATATAAATAAAATTTAAAAAGAAAAAAATTTGATAGAAAAACCCTTTACCAAGGAGTTCACAACATTGCCATCCGGAAGTTAACGGACCAACACACAAACTCTGTGTAACCATGAACTTTTATTTGTCTGGGGTTTAATTTCAGTTTAGTGAGAACAACTCACAAAAAGTGGATGGGAAAAACAATAAAAAGGCCCGAGTGACCCTCATCTGCATACTTCTATATGTACAAAACAAAAACAAAAAAGATTTGAGGTCTTTCCCTCACTGCCCCTGTTGATATTTTAATAGGGGGATTGCCCTTCAGTGTTGTACCGAGCGGGTTTCCCAAACATGGGTTAACCCTTTTCCTTACAAAGGGATTTTCAGAATTTTCTCCAAAACTCTACACCCACCTAAACAAAAACAGGGGATTTCTTTCTCAAACAGGGAAAAGCAACAAGTACAAAATTTTATACATAATAATGCTTGGCAATATGAGCTCCATTACGAATGTCAAGTTTTTTGTAGCCCCTTTAAAAAAAAGAAATTAAAAACTGGATGAGGGAAAAAAGGGCAGTTGCATCGTAACAAATGTGGGGCGATTTTCCAACAGGGGGTTTAAGGGGGAGGGTTTAAGGACCCCGGTTCTACGGTTCCTGGGAAATGAAACCGTAAAAACCGGTTTTTTTTCGACATTGGACATTCTCGAGGAATGGTTGGGACCGTCACACGATAGGAACCATGCCTGCATTAGATGGCAGTAGAACCGGTAGGTGAAAGTGAAAGCGGAAACGGCGTGTTGCCTCAAAACATAAACATTAAGCATGTGTATGTGTGCGTGTGTGCGTGTGTGCGTGTGTGTGTGTGTATGTGTGTGTGTGTGTGTGTGTGTGTGTGCGAAGGTTGATGGAGCGGGTCAGGTCAATGTCGGGAGTGAAAGGAAAGGGATTGTTAATAATTTGTGTCTTTGGCATCCTGGACCAAAAGTATGGGAAGAGTTTGTTTTGATTTCTTTCATTTTTCCTCTCCATTCCCTTTTTTCTATTTTCTATATCTACCTTTGGATAGACGCCCGTCTATCGCAAAGCACTTTTCGCCAGATCTAACAGACCCAGCTACCCATTCCTGCTGGGTAGACGGGGCGTTCAGAAAAAAATCTGGACCTGCACCCGGTCTCTGTGCTCTTTCAACTGATCTATCGCATCCCCCAAATTCTGACTGGTGATTTAGAATATACTGTTAAAGACTGGAACAGTATTTCCTGGCCAATGATCAGGGCGGTTGCTGATGATCAGTTCAGTCCGGCACAAATAGAAAACTCAACTCAGACCCCTCCCCCCCCCCCCCCCCCCTCCCACTCCACCACCATCACCGAGCAATTATGGGTAGCTGTATTGATAAAATACAAGTAACTGAGCTATTGATTGCGTACGTTCGTTTCTGTGTATGTGTGAAATTCATCAATCACACCCCCCACCCCCCTTTTCAAAATAAACACAACATGGCTAACCAATGCTACATATATTCCAAGAGAATCATTGCGTAATTAATTACTTCCAATACAGATTTAAAAGCTCTTAAAAGATGTGTTTGTGTGTGTGTGTGTGTGTGTGTGTGTGTGTTTGAATTTGTGTGTGTGTATGTGTGTGTCGATAAAGTTTTAAGAGATGCACTCACAGTAATTTACGTCCTATTTGTCAAGCCAGTCCAGCCATCGAATGTTCTCGGGAAAAGTACAATTCATTGTCTATCACTAGTTATCGGTAAATCCACTCAAATCATTAACTGCTTCTATTAGGTACAGAAAACTGATTTTTCCAACCCAAACAATGCTCAATTTAGTCACTTTTGCTTAAAAGAGTTTGCAATTCTGAGCATTTTGATACCAATATCATACATGTATCTCAATTTTTAAGGAAGATATGGTCATTTGAAATTTTGACAATTTCGTCAAGTTCTATCTAATAACGACCATGGGGTATCAATAACATTGAACTTGTAAAAAAGTTGAATTAAAGATAACCTTCAAACGGGATCAAGTGATCAAATCTCCCAACTACATACACTCAAATACAATACAAGTTCATAGTAAATTAGGTTACTCCATCGTATGTCATCGTGATGACTTTGACCTCTGAACTGGGGTTTCTTGTGTTTATTGTCATAGGGGTCTGGTCGGGGAGTAAAATAGTCTACTTTTAATATTAGATTTCCGTATTTAGCTAAGCAATAAGTAATTTGTTAAGCCTATATTTATTAATTTGATCTTCGTTTTAGTGTTTAATTGCAGTGAACAGCATGATATTAACTATTAAACCTATTTAGTTACCAATTCTATCCTAACCAGACTCTGAGTGTGTTCCATCTCCGGTGTGTCGCCCTGACCAAATTATTTATTAAATGAAAGACAGTTCAAGGTCCAAGTCGAAAAAACTTACTCCTTGATATGACTGTCTTTCTCTATTCCATTGTGAAAACCAGGCGGCACATATAGCTTTTGTGCTCATCTCTCGCTTACATTGTATTAGCCACAAGACGATGGTGGCCCGAGAGAGAGAGAGATGTGTGTTGCGAGCATAGTGACGGTTGGACCCAAAAGACCGGGGAAAGCACATATCATTGAGAGATAAAACAAGGCACATAGCCGTTGACGACAAGCAATAAGTTAAAAAAATATTTTTTTATTATTAAAAAACGTTTAAAGGGTTTAATTCGCGGATGTCAAATTCTTGGGAAAATAGAGGGCGTCACGAAGCAACTTCGCTCTGTAGAGCGACGCCAGTGCCAATAATGTTTCATCGAAAACAAGAAGACGGCTGCCTTTCTCAGTATTGTTGGATCCAACACATACGACCTTTTGAAAAGCATTCTTTCACCAGAGAAACCAACAACAAAAAAGTCGTATAATCAACTGAAACGATGTTATTGAATCATATATCTCCGTCCAAAACCTCCGCGAAGTTAGTTGGCCAGCAATATTAAGAATATTGGCTATTAAGCTTGATTGCTGGTCAACTTCGGGGACGTTGTGTGTGTTGGACCCGCGATCTCAAGTAGTCGGGAAGAGAGGGGCTCTAATAATGATTAGGGTTAGAGACGATCTTTTTTGGGATCGTGGATAGCTCATACGGTAGAGTCACGCTCTCCCCGGCCAGGCGGAGTTGTCGTACCAATGTGGTCGCGGGTTCAAACCCCCATCATCGCCGCAAAATTTGTATTCTTTTTCCTACTCACTTAATATCTTGTTGTTATCAACATAAGTGCCTGCTCCACTCACTTTCCTGAAGTAAAAATGATTCAGCACTGGGAACGATCTATATTCATGTTTTCGTCCAACTGAGTCATCAATTGCATCATTTGTTGAGGTCCAACGATTGGATATTTCTTAACAAATGTAAACACACTGCTTTGCTTATGAAAATTGTAAATTTACCCCGTATGTCAAGCTGAACAAAAAGACCACTCGTGATGTTAGATTTTTTAAAAGCTGTGAATACTTTTCACTTCGTGGGTTATTTTGAGCACACTTTGCAATGTGACCAATGACCTCGAGCACATGGAAAGGGAATATAGATGATGTCCATTGCAGAACAAAGTTGTTTTTAATGATGACAGAAACACGTTTACTGCCCCGGGGGTATTGTCAATGGGTCTTTGGGCCCAGAGGGGTTTTAGTCATTAAAAACACGTGATTGGGTAGAAGGGAAAAATTAAACAAATCGCAGGTCAAATTTGGATTGTAAATTCTTTAAAATTTGACCTTGGAATGGAAATGAAAGTCTGAGACACAGCTCAGACAAGGTTAAAAAAGGGAAAAGGAAAAAAAATTAAAAAGGAAAAATTAAGGAAGGTTTTTTTTCCCCCCCCCAATTGCCTAATAAAGAAAACAACAAGAAAGGGAAAGTTTTTGCCAAAAAATTTTTGGGTTTAAATTAATCTCCCCAAAAGACAGCCAGTGGTTTGTATTCAGTGGGGAAAACAAAATTTCGGTTAAACTTTTTCTTGTGAATAATATCGACTTTTCTTTTCAGGTGTTAAAAATTTTAAATTATTTTAATTTAAACCCCATCGTTTAAAAAAATTTTTCAACTACTTTTACGGTTTTATTGTTTCCCCATTCCTTGATTTTCTTGGAAAAATCTCTTTATGAAAAAAAATTATGCTCACATGCAAAAAAAAAAAAAAAAAAAACCTAAATTTTTCAGAAAAAAGCATAAAAAAGGGGGCCCCTTTTAAACCCATCTAAAGTAAAGTATACAAATAAAAAAAAAAAAAAAGGGGGGTAAATGAGATAAAACCCTTTGGGAAAAAAAACGGGTGTGGAATCCAAGGGGTTCCCTTTTTTTTAAAAATAGTTACATCAATTTGAAAAAACTTTTTAATTGAAAGGGGGCCCAAACCCAAAAAAAAACTATTTTAAAAATTTTTAAAAAGGTGGGGGGTAAAAAACCCAAAAAAAAATTGAGATATTTTTTTTTTAAAAATGCTGTTTGTTTTTTTTTTATTTTTTTCGTAAAAAAATTTGGGGCCTAGTTAT
>NC_088372.1:16277708-16286301 GCF_034508935.2 Berghia stephanieae | reverse complement strand
TTATCCGTTTTGAATATTTACTGCCAGTGCTCTTTTAATATCCGTCACTGTCAATGGCAAGTTCTCATACGTATACCTGAATCGAGTGAGATCAACAACACAACATTGGAGTTATATCACCCATCTGGTCACTTATCATGCCCAACATCACTTGCTTTTGGTACAAGACGACACGATGTGCCTTTGGAGATACCGGTGCCATACACACCACGCCACTGTTTATATTAGTCAATGACCACCTAAGTACAATAGATTACAGCAATAAGGAAGAAGAGTCTGGGTGGGGATCCTGACCTCCCATAGTGGGCAGGGAGGTACATGCTGTGTCTTCTATACCTCCATACCCGTTTTCCAATTGTTTCCTGTCATTGTCTTGGAATGAGATTACTTAGTTTTGTCCTGGCCCTGGTCTGTTTTCCAATTTGCTTTCTGTCTTTGTATTGGAATGAATGTACTAAGTTTTGCCTTGACCCTGGATGTAGTGCTTGACTGGGAGAGAAACAGTCAAATGCATAGCTATTTTGGTAGATGATATTTTTTTTCCTTGTAAATCATCTCTCTGTTATGCATTGTTATATTTTGTTATTTTGAATTAAGCATTTGCGTGTATTACGGTGTATTCCTCTTACTGGGGACATTGTGCTGGTGTCTGGGTGAGACTTTTAAAAGTGATCTCAAACTTAAGTAATTGGTGTTGTGCTCTTGGAATCTACATCTGCACCCTATTTGAACCAATTCCCCTTTGTTTTAGTGTCGAGCGGAAGTCTCGATGATACCTCAAGTCATCGGCCACCAACACTCAAAACTTCCCGAACTCGATGACCAAGGAAAAGTCGGGAATTCCCGAGAAGTAGCACTTCAACTGAGCTTTGGATGGCTTTTTTGTATTAAAACTTAAAATACATTAAATAAATTCACTTTGTATAATAATAAAACATTGATACCTATAACCATTTTGATCTATTTACGACGTTTGTGTTTTGTTAGCTGTTTAAAATATGATATAACGTCAATACCCAATACCAATGACTGGTATTGAATGAAAGCACCGATGACTAGAGCGATGCTCGAGACTTTTTTGAGTCTCGAGACTCAAAAAAGCATCGAGACGCAAAAAAGTCTCGAGCTTCGCTGGAATCATTGCCGGCGAGAGAGGGGTGAACAATGCAGATAGTACACATTGTTAGTAACGCGTGCGTCGCTCGCGCAGTATAGTCTCGAGACTCGGGACTCGGGACTCAATACGAGAAGCATCGACGACCAAGATTCTCGAGACGAGAAAAGCATCGAGAACTAAGTGGAGGTCGGGAAGTTCTCAGTCGTCGATGACCTGACTTCTCAAAACCTAAAGCATCGATGACCTTTTGGTGACCCGGATACCCTCCCCTACTTTGTTTTACTCTTTCCTTATGTCCTTTTAATTGTAATTCTAGAATCTTTTTACGATCCAATTGTTTTCCTTTCTACAAAGTGATTTCAAGATTTTCTCAGTTGATATGAGAGACGCATGCGCAGTGCTATAGGCTAGTGACGTGCCCCAGAGCATGTTGCCCCTGCGCGCCAGGGTTGCCAGTTTGGCATTTTAAATGCCAGATTCCAAAAATCTGGCATTTTTGAAAACCGTTTGGCATTAGAAAAATCATTTGGCATTTGGCATTTTCATTTGGCATTTTCTTTTCTTGTATATTATACTTCAAATGACACCTTTTCTTAATTATTTCTAAACGCGTAAAAACAAACATCTTCACATTTCTTTTTCATTCTTAAAATCCAACCGTGGTGTAGTGGTTTAGCACTCCACTTAGTAGTCAGTAGGTAAATAATTACCCCAACAGGAAATTTAGTATAATTCAAAAAAAAAACAACAAAAAAACAAAAAATAAAAGAAAAAGAAAAGAAAACACGCAAGCCACCAGGATATGATAGTAAATTGTCTATCAAAAGTGAGTAGTTTTCTTAGTGGGGGTGGGAGTCAACAGACTTTGGCATCTTTTTGAGTGTTTTGGCATTTTTGAGTCTTCCCCTGGCATTTTGTTGAAAAATAATCTGGCAACCCTTGCGCTCCTGCTACTTTCGTTTTTAGTTTTGAGTGACGCTTTATTTGAACAGGCTGACAGCGTGTTATTTATTTTATTTATTTTTCAAATCTTTAATCTACATTTAGTTGTGCGAAGAACTACGTATAGAGTGTCTGAAAACGTGCAAAACTTATTGATTATTCATTTGGCATTGAAGCGAAAATTGAATTCTTTTTCTCAAGCCCAAGGTAACTGACCAAAGTGGCAGTGGTAGTTCGCGCAACGAAGTGTGACGGTCGCTCAACTCTTGACCGAACCTTTCTTTGTTTACTTTTGTCTTTTGTGAAACCAAATCTATCTGTGTTGTGATTGAAAACCTGTGAAGGGAGACCTTCCGCACGTTCCTCAAAGTAGCTACACTTTATATTGTTATTGTTATTTTAATCGTGGATCATTTGTAAGACATTTATTTGGGAGACCTTCCTCACTTTCCTCGAGGCTGAGGTAGCTTCACTTCACTTTATATTTTGTTATCTTTAACCAGGTATTTTGGAAATGGTAAACGTCCATTGGCAGTAGTAAGCTGATAAATAATAAATGGCCGAGTGGCTGTGACCCGTTTTTAGGACTTAAGTGATGGGTCTCTCAGAAGTAATTGGATGGATTTTATTTAGAATTGCCTTATTTTCTTCAGGGGAATTATTACCCTCCTATTCCTATTACTCGATACTGTTTATATATTTAGTTTAGATCAATGCTAATTTAGTCTTTTGATTGTTGATAAAATATGAATATGGTATAATTTAGTTTTTGATAATTAAAAAGGATGCGGGTATCTAGAGTCTGACTAGTCTCCCGATGCTATTCGGACTCAAATTCCAGTGCTCATGTCCAATCAACGGGTTATTTGGACTCAGTCTGAAAGTCTGAATATAGTCTTCCATGGCAGTGTAATAAAAAAATATATATTTTAAACTATTGATCATAATTACATAGAATTGATACAAATAAAAAAATAACAATTCTAGTTGCTATCAACAGGTAGCTAAACCCACTTTATTTGACGAGAAAGACACAATCATGGATCAATTGGAAGTCCAGTTAGAAATTAAAAAGAAAAGAGTTAAAACTCTTCAAAAGTAACAAAATCAGTTAAAGTAACTGTCGTCTAAAGGAAAGGCCTTGTTAAAACAACTCGATGTCCAAATAAAATCAGGACAATTTTATTTTTTACATTTTCTGATGATAGTGTCAGACAAGCATCAATCCTTCTAAAGTCCGAAGCAGGGGTTATGAGCTAAGCCAGTCTGATGTGAGCACAACAGAATTTCTTAGGAACTCTTCTTCTGTTTCTTTATCAGTTCTGCCCGCTGTCCCTGTCGCATTGTGTTTCACTGCTCACGCACATTGGAATTTGAATCCAGAAAGCCACAGGAGACTATCTATTCAGACTTACTCGAGTCCGAATTGCCACTTCGATTAATAAAAACCAGAAATGCGTAAATCAAAATTCCAGTTGGGGCACGTAATTTAAAAGAAAAAAAGTTGAGCTTTTATGTAGCGCAATATTCACTAAACGTGCTCTAAGCGCTTTACAAGGGTACCACTGACCAACAGCAACATTTAACATGTAGGACGAAACATGACACCTAATAGACAATATACATTTTTTCCGACAGAGACAACGCTGTTACTGTTAACGACCAGGTACTCATTTTTACACCTGAGTACAGTGAGTAAAGAGCCTTTTCCAAGGACTCAAATATGCGCTGAGCGAGGCTCGAACCCAGGACCTTCAGATCCAAAAGCGAGTGTCATACCATAAAACCACATAGCAATTTAACATTGTAACGTTTTAATAAAATTAAATTCAGGGCAAAGTTTTATTCCACATCCTCAAACTCATTCCAGAAAAATCCTATAATTCAAATGTTTACAGCCATTTTAGGTTAGTTTTGAAATTCAAATGGCGCATGCATCGACTCTGTACCAGGGCTGTGCACTTCACGCAGCACAATAGGAATAGAAGAGAGAACTGAATTAGACCTAAATACCAAAACCAAAGTCCCAAGACAGGAAGAGTTTGAAAGAAAGGATAGCACAGACAGGATAGAAGTGTAACAGAAAGGTGGGAATAGAAGAAATATTAGACAAAGCAAGGAAAGAAACACCCCTAGAGCTAGTCTCGCGTGGTCCACATCCAATCACCCGCACAAAAGTACTTAGTACTTCTAGATGACAGACAATTGTAATAGATGCTTTCACCTCATTCAGCAATGTATGAGGTATTGCCACTTTCAAATAATCTAGGCCTGATGCATATATATAGTTTTCCCATTGGCAAAAGAAAACCTCCCAAAAAAAATGCACACACATGCACAAACTCATGTGTATCAACAGTGCTGTCAGTGCAGGTCTGGAAACATAGGTTGCAAGACATGACGATACAAACATGTAGGATAGAAGTGTATCTAGGAACAGAAAGTGGGAATAGAACCATCTGCAAAATAAAATCTCAATAAATGCACATACTCACACATTCATCGAGAATGGAAGCAGCTCAGAGAAATAGTTTATTTTCCCGAGCATTTGGAGAAATAGTCACTTCGTTTTCTTTGCTTAGGATTAGGTAAAGGAATACTTGGTTGTTTCCCTTAGCTCGAGGAGTGTGCAGAAGGCCTCCTGCGTTTTTCAACACCAATTCTAATGGTACCAAAATTTTGAAATAAAATCAGGTGAGGAGAAGAAAAGTTATGCATATTTTTAAAGGCTGAGTAACTTTAATCTGTTGCATTTTCTGTAGTGATCGCCATTTGGATTTCAAAAATGGTCGCTGACATTCCAGTTAGGATTTTTCTGTAATGCATTCAAGGCTGTGGGATAAAACATTGCGCTGAACTTAATTTTATTAAAGAGTTAAAGATGTTAAATTGTCCTACCAAGAAGTTTGATTTACCAATTTCTGATTTTTTTATTATCCAAAGCTAACACCCTGTTTTATCCAAGATCTATGAAGAAACCAAGACATAAATCATTAAAATCCGTCCATAAACAATAAAATCTATGAAATTTATTTCTTAGACCCATCGCTGAAAAATCCTAAAAATTGGATCACAACAACTAGGCCATTTATCAGCTCACTGCTGGAGTGCCAAATGGACGTTTACCAAAGTATCTAGTTAAGAATACTTGGGGTTGTTTCCCTTAGCTTGAGGAATATGTGGAAGACCTTGTGAATTAAAAAAAATAGTTCTGGACCAGGTTTAATATTAATATCCTACTCGGCCTCTTAATCATGATTAACAACCATCAATCAATTTTTTTTTTTTTTTTAAATCTGTAAAAAAAAAAGTCAGTGACAATTGTAATGGTGCCTACCACACTGAATTGGCCTGCTTCAAAATACACAATGTCAATGCATGGAAGGAGTCGATTCACTGGACTGTTGTCATGAATTTTAAACTCGTAACTGTTACTCTTAATGTTACAGATTTTTTGGTGTATAAAAAAACTCCCCAGAAAACAAGGCCGTTCAGTTTTACAGCACGCTGATTAATGTAGCGTGTCAAAATGCAGTCTGTCGTCCCATTGATAAATCTAATTTGAATAATTCACAATGGCTATGAACACGACACCCCGATTGTAGCCTTCTTCTCTTTGTTCACTCAAGAGGCTCAAGGCCAAGGGACTCACCATTTTAGAATTAACCCACTACTGCACTATTATGCTTATATTTCTCATTATGAGTTGCATAAGCAAAAAAATGGACTTGTAAGTTTGCTCTATATTATGCAGTGTTGTCCATCTCCTTTATTTTTCATTGACTTTTAAAAAATTAGATATATTCGCTCAGTTTTTTTTACTCAAGATAATTGTTCGATATTTTCTATGGATGCACTGATTTATGTAAACTTTTAAATTTGGTTTCAGGTTTTATTATTTTTATTGTGACAATGCCTGTCAGATGCAAGGTTTGTTTGGTTGGAGAAATGGCTGTGGGGAAAACATCCCTAGCTAATTACTTCATGACTGGGGTCCATTCCAAAACGTATAGTCCCAATTTTGTAGGTTAGTTCATCTATATTACACTACACAGGCCTGCCTATTTGAAAAGTTAAATATATAGCGCAATGTCCACTAAACTTGCTCAAATCGCTTTACAAGGGGTCCCTGTCCAACAGCAATATTTAACATTTAGGACAACACATTATGACGTCTGTAACTGTAAGGCGACATAATTTTTTTGGACAGAGACAACGCTATTAACGCCCAGGTACTCATTTTTACACCCGAGTACAGTGAGAGAATGTGAGTAAAGAGCCTTTTCCAAGGACTCAACTATGTGCAGAACGAGGCTCGAACCCAGGAACTTCCAATCCAAAAGTGAGTGTCATACCACAAGACCACATAGCCGCAATTGTACCACTATAGTTAATTTTACAGATTTAACAATTTACCCTCACAATGATTAAATAACACTTCATAATCCTTAAATTGTGCACTCTGGACATCAACTTTCATTTTCACTATGCTTTAATGACTTAGAAATGCTCATGAAGTTCTGAATTTCGAGCCACAAATTTCATAACTCTAGGAATATTTCTTTCTCTCTCTCTCTCTCTCTCTCTCTCTCTCTCTCTCTCTCTCTCTCTCTCTCTCTCTCTCTCTCTCTCTCTCTCTCTCTCTCTCTCTCTCTCTCTCTCTCTCTCTCTCTCTCTCTCTCTCTCTCTCTCTCTCTCTCTCTCTCTCTCTCTCTCCATTTCTATTTCTTTCGCTACCATCCATTAAATCATCTGATTATACAGATAATATATTAGAATAAAGAAATGGTGATTGGCTTAGTTTACTCTTCTTTCTTATTTATTTAAAAACCAAATGGTATTTTTCTGTCACAACCACCATTTTATCTTTGTGGTATGTTTATTGAAATCTGGTGTTAGAGACATGATACATTGCAATAAGCAAGCGTGAGATGAAGTGAGTAGAAAAGTGTCAGAAGACAATAGAGAATAAAAATTTTCGCGGCGGTGGTGGGGTTTGAACCTGCGGCCGTATTGGTAGGACACCTCCGCCTGGCAGGTGAGAGCGAATAAGCAAGCGTGGTGTGCTTAGGAAACAATTGATCAAAGACGTATTTTAGATTTACTTTCTTTTTATTATTAGATATTCTTGAGTCACTGAGTTTGTTATCATTATTTATTATTATTATTATTATTATTATTATTATTATTATTATTATTATTATTATTATTATTATTATTATTATTATTATTATTATTATTATTATTATTATTATTATTATTATTATTATTATTAATACTTCAATTGGTTTTTCTTTTCAGCCCACTATTATTACTCTGTAAAGAAGGATGTAAATGTCCACCAAAGCATGTTCATATGGGACACTGCTGGTTGTGAACGTTTCCGTAATATGACTCCATTGTACTTAAGAGGTGCCCATTGCTGTATGCTCACATTCAGTCTCACTGACAGGGTTTGTATTAAGTGTTAGTAGTTCAAATATAATTCTTATATATACATTAACATTACTGTTAACGATTTGACAAGAGAAGAAGAAGGGAAATTATTGTAAGTTAGTGTAATATGTTTATTGCTATGAGACTTTAAATTATATTATTGGCATCCACTGCTTATTTCATTGTATAAGTGATATTTTGAATGAGTTTAATCCAAACCTTGACATTGTGTTATCATCGTGTAAGAGATATGATCAATGATAATAGCAGTATGAATTGATTTTACTGACAGTCAGAAATGAATTGTAAAGCTTACCCTTAAGAAAATGCAGTTATTATCCAGGAAAGACAAAATCATGGCAGCTTTACATATATTTAAGATGCACAATTGCAGTACTCTGTTTATTTCTATTGATATTTGTTGATTCAAGATTTACTCTTAATTTTGTTTGGGATTAAATGCCATTTGATGATTCAGATTTATGGAATGTAGTATTTCAAACTTTCATTCATGTTGTGACATGCTTCATTGTGTTGGCAGTCAAGGCATTCACACTCAGCTCAATGGAGTTCATACATTTTGTTTTCTATCAATACTGTTTAGCTAAAATAATCACAACATCTGCCAGTCGGATATAATGTACCAACACACAAAACTTTGTGTAACCTTGAACATTTATAGTCTGATTAATAGAATTTAGTGAGAACTAGTTATAAAAATAGCTGGCTAAAAATTAAAAGAAAAACAATAACAAAGAGCTGAGTGATATCAATTTCATTCTTTCTATTTTCTTATTTGTCTCGTTCTAGACATCATTCAATGAAATAGTAAATTACTGGGCCCCAACTGTGAGGGATTTTGCTCCTAATGGCAAGTGTGTACTTGTGGCAAACAAGGTTGATGCAGAAGAAGAGAGATGCATTACTCCTCAGGTAAGTCAATTTGTGTTGATTGGACATGAAACTTTATCAGATTTCTGGCACGCACATGAGAGAAGCAGGAAAGGTGGACCCCGGCCATCAGGAAGGGGGGGGGGGGGGGGAATCCAGGCAGTCTATTTTTTTTTGGGGGGGGGGGGGGGGGGGGGGGGGGGGGGG
>NC_088372.1:16270134-16277608 GCF_034508935.2 Berghia stephanieae | reverse complement strand
AGAACGTGACAGTGAAAGATGACTAACCAAGAGTAGTTTCTTTTTTATTTCCATTTTTTTCTATTTACGGCGTGATAACCTTACTTTTCTGCAAGCGCCTGAAACCCTTAAAAACAAAAAATTATCTACCTTTCTTTTTCATGAAATGATTAGGGTTTTTAGGAAAATTATTTGAAAATATTTTGCAAATTCTATCAAATTTTGCTTTTTTTAGCTTGCAAATTCGGGAATTTTTTTTACAAAATTTTGGGTTTTATTTTTGCAAAGAAAAACAAAAAACCCCATTCAGTTTTATTTGTTTTGATTTTTTTTTTTATTAATACGGGACACGGGGATTGCACAGAGAAAGGGAGTAGGGTGGGGGCTTTGTGGATACCCTTTTGGCTGCTGTCACTTAAGGTTATGATTCCAAATGGATTTGGGTGTATCAATTTATTTGCAAATTTCATCTCCATCGTGGCTTGTGCTCTTGAGCATGTGCCGCCAGCGTCTCCACTAATCACGATTCTCTGCGGGGCGCAGTAAACTGGTTGCTTTTTTTAAAACACATTTGGGAAGTGTTATTCATCCCTAACCTTTTCATCTTTCCCTGATCCCCTTTTGGGTTTAAAAGACTTTGCAAAGAGTGTTGCCTTTGATTTAATGACTTAATATGTTTAAAAAAAATCTGGATATTTTTGGGAATTTTTAAAAAATTGTGAAATCATGTCTCGTCCTTCAGCCTTTTCTAACTTGGGAATGCTTCCTCATTAAAAGTAGTCCCTTTAAGCCCTTGGCTCCATGGGGCCGGGAGTTTATCCCGGGTTTCTTGGCCGAAAAAGACAATAGCAATCGCTTGCTACTTTTGGAAAAGGGTGCAGCTATTGCAAAATATTTCCGCAAAAGTACTAACCAACCACTACCCTTCACTGTTGGGTGGGCGGGGGGGAAAAGTATCTCAACTGCGGGTCGATCTTGGTCCCTTTGAGTGTGAAAACGAGTGCTCTCCCAATGAGCTATTTGGGGCCCCCTTCTCTCATTAAAGAGACTCTTTAATGTAGAACATTGTTTTTGCTACAGAAACTACGATGGAATTTTTTGAGCGGGGTTTGTGTTTTAATTACAGTATTGTATGATTGGACGGGTGGCCCAAAAGCTCCGTTTGGGAACACCGCTTCAGCGCAAAAGGGAACGAGATTGATCCCGGGTGAATCGTGATTCCCCCCCCCCCCCCCCCTGAGCCCCCTATGTGTAGCAATCAATTGCTATCGTCTGCGTCATGCATAAACGGGGTAAGCTCCGCTCCATGGCCTATGGCTCTGAAGGGGAAATTTTTAGATTCGCCTTGATCATACAAGAAATAATTGTTGAGGGGCCATTGTGGAGTTAACCCAGACAAACATGCTACAGACTTTCCATTTTATAGATTTAATCGGGAGTTACAGACATTTTTACTAGCCAATTTTGTTCAATTTTTTGATTTTTAAAACCAAAAACTTTTGAGCTAAATGGATGAAATTATATTCGATTTTGTAAGAAATGTATATGTTCTTTATGTGCTTTTTATGAAAGCACAAAGTTAAAAGCATTTTTTTAGATGAGAAATCGTAGAAACAACGTGGGAAGTAATCTATTTTGGGTTATGCAGATTTAATTGTGAAATTCAGATTTTGTTTGGGTTTTTTTTTTTCAATTTCAAGAAAATATTCAGATTTTTGTTGTTGTCTTATTATGTAACATTTTATTATTGTGTTCAAAAGTTGTGTGCTTCTAGTCAGTGCAAGGTATACCATTACTTTTGTCTATTGTTATACTATAAATAAAAGGAAAGAGAAATAAAACCCCTGTCCAATAGTAATATATGCAATGTGTATCAATAAAGTAAATATCCTAATATTTTCTTCATTGTATTTTTTTTATGACTTGTTCAGTACAAATCAAGTTTCCGGTTAGAATTTTTTTTTTAATGTTTATTTAAAATTGGTACATTGGAACAAAATAAAGTATTTGCTGGGTTCTTGTATGTTCTCAGGAGAACCAAATTCAAATATCGTGCTTGAATCCAAGCGTACCAAAATCCAATGTTCATGGGAGGTAACCAATACATTCCATTGTCTTCAAGTATTTTTTCCTGCCTTACTTCCCTTATCAGCAATTGCAATACTGCTTGTTGGGGAGTATGATGATCTGGTTTGCATGCAAAGCTCAGTTTGCTTTTTTTTTTTTTTAATTTTAAATTGTGGGACTTGATATTGCTGTTGTTCAACAACGAAAACAAAAACCAACAAGCAGGCCTGTAAATCTTCCAACAATTGTCGGATTTCCAATCGTACGATTTTGCTCAATATATTCTTTTAAGTGCTGACTGACATTTTAAAAAATAAAAATTAAAAGTATAAATAAAATTAGTAACATCTAAAAAAACAAACGGCAAAAGAAAAAAAAGTTTTATTTCGTGCCTCGAAAACAATCAGTCAGTTTTTATTCCGTTCGAACCGCTTAAGAAAACAGAAGCCAAACATTTTATTTGTCATGTCAAAGACAAAACAAACTAAGCTAGGTATCATACTTCGACCTCAATCTCTCTCTCTCTCTCTCTCTCTCTCTCTCTCTCTCTCTCTCTCTCTCTCTCTCTCTCTCTCTCTCTCTCTCTCTCCTCCCTCTCTGTCTCTATCTGGGTGGGGTTCCTGGCCTCCCAGAGTGGACACTTACTGTCTTCTATCCCCCTATATTATGTGTTAATCATGTCACTAGCTGGTGGAAAATCATGAAAATATTTTTTTGGAAGGGAAACAGTCAAATGTATAGTTAGAGTTTTAGGAGATCATTTTGTTGTCTTGTAAGTCATCTCTCCGTTTTGCATTGTATTAATTGTTTGTGTTATATAATAATGGCGTAAACATTTGAGTGTATTCCTCTCAGTGGGGACCTGAGCATGTGTGTGGATGAGACTTTTAGGTGATCTCAAACTAAGTACACTGATAGTGTGCTTTGGAAGGTTTAGGGTATCTCATTTTTTAAAAGCATAAATTTACCGTTTATCAACAGATACAATATTGATTTTAGTAGTATTAGTATACTATAGCCACATCCCCCCAGCCTTTAAAACAAACAAGTCACACACAGAACTGGTGATATCAAAGGCCGAAAACATGATGTTAAAGTTAACCGACCATTAAGACAACATTGTGTGTGTGTGTGTGTATATATCGAACTCAGGACATGCACAAAGTTCTAATAGGAAACTGTTCAATGACGTTTGATGAGGGGGGGGGGGGGGGGGGGGGGCTCAATGGCGGTCTTTGCTTGATACCCAAAAGATATAGTTTTTTTTTACTAATGTTATAGTTATATAGGAAGAGGGGGGAGGTCCAAGAAAAAAAATCGACTTAGGCAACGTCGACGTATCCAGAGTGCACTGTAGTTCGCATATCCACCGTGATGTGGTCTTCACTAGATACCTGTTTCTAGCTCATTTTGTGGCTCTGTGCTGCGGCTGACCCCTGGATTATTCCAGTCTTCCCTCCGAACAAATCCTAAGACAAATTTCCACATGAGGATGAATAAAGGAAACTTTATTATTTACTTTATCAAAATAATACAAGGGTGGGTGTGTCAGAGAGAGGGGGGGGGGGGGATTGCTGTATCACAACATTCATTTGCCGCTGTAACCAACCATTAGCACATCATGGCGCGTGTCCTTTTGAAATTTGTAACTAATGACGAAGTGATAAGAATACGAACAAACAGTGAGGTGTCTTTTATGCGATAGGGTGTGTGTGTCTGCGTATGCATTATTATTCTGCATACACACACATGCAGTATAGTACACATGGACATAAGTAACTCAATATCACAGCAAGTAATCGATAGTCCAATTCACTGAGGCAATTTAAAAAAACCCTTTAACTTTAATATTTTTTACGTTGGCTGGGTGTAGTGTAACTACAGGTTGAGGTATCCGTGTTCGATGTAGGAATGGAATAATAATAAAGAAAAAAAAATTACACAATATGTAATAAGGAAAAAAAATCGCGACATTCTAATTGGTTAGAGAAAACCGTGCTGGAGTGATATTATATATATATATATATATATATATATATTATAATATATATAATATAATATATATATAATATATATATATATAATTATATATATATATATATATATTATATATATAATATACAGGGTGTGGCCAGGAAGTCGGAAAGTTGGGAAATTGGTCGGAAATTACATACTTGGTCGGAAATTGTTGGAAATAATGGGACTGAGGGTGAAATTTCCTTTAAAATAGAAAAATTAAGAAAATTTCTTGCTTAAAATGCGATATCAAAAATGTGCGAAGGACAACTGCGGGCACAAAATATTATTATTTTACTACTACAACCTCTGCCACATGATCATCACTGCTACTGCTACAAACACTACCACTATCATCCCGATCACCAACACCACTCACTAATGCAACCACCACAACATCATCACCATCCTACAACAATTAACACATCATCATAACCACCACCACTACTCCCAGCCCCACCACAATCATCATCCTTATCACCACTACTACTACACCCACTACCACATCATCATCCCAATCACCAACACCACACTAACTACTGCAACAATCACCACATCATCATCCCCATCACCACTACTACAAATGCAACAACAATAATCATTTCCTTACAACACCACCACACCCACCATTACTACAAATACTACTACATCATCATCTTATACCCCCAGCACCACTATACAACCACCACTACATCATCATCCCTACCCCCCACACACTATTATACCACCACCACATCCCGTGCCTACCAGCAACGTCACCTCTACTACAACCACCCCACATCGCCACTGCTATAACAACCATCACATCACTATCCCTAACAACAAACTACAACAACCATATCATCATCATCCCACCACCATTTACTACTACAACTACCATCACATCATCATCCCTACCCACCACCACCACCTTTGCAACAACTGCTACATCATCATCCCCTACCACCATTCACAATCACCACTGCTACAACCATACAGCACCACCACACTATCATCTCTACCACAAATACCATAACTTACTACCACATCATACCTACCAACAAAATCATATGAGTATTTTTAAAAAGTGAAAATGGGGGTCGGTAGAGGCTTTTTGACATTGTATAATCACATGGTACCATTCTTTAAGTAGATAAGATTTTTATATGTTGCTATCAGTTTTTAAACTTTTAAATTCCTCCGAATGTCGTTAGAAATTGCTGCAAGACACATTTTGAGTTGCATCTCTGCAAATTTTTATGAAATTCAAATTACCCATGGATGGGTCATGATCTGTGCACTGAGAAATTTCCTCCTTTTTTGACCAGCCATTTTCACCTCTGCTCTTACTTTAAAATAAATATGGATTGTGTTATGGATTGCGGTAAGACCTATTTTAAGTAGGATTGTCTTTTTTAAGCGTATAGAATGCTGTGTGTATAAAATACCTGGTGGGAAATTTCACTTCTAGGTAGGAAATTTCAAGGTTGGATTTCCCTGGACACCCTGATATATATAATACAGATTCATGAATAGATAGAAAAAAGATAAATTGTCACATAGCAGGACATACATATAGACAGGTATCTCTTTGCCTGAATTGTTCATTTAGAATGAGCACTACCAGACTCCAGTCACATTTCAGCAAAAACAAAAAAAAAAAAAAACAAGTACAAGAGCCAATTTTCCATCATAGCCTAAACGTGAAATCATGAAAAAAATGACGATCCAAAACCTTTAAGAGTTCAGGAAAGAGAAAAAACAAATTACTAAAACCAATTCTAATTAAATATGCATTGGTCAGTGGTGACAGCAGAATGGCAATTTTGCTATTGTTATATGCTGCAATAGAAAGCTTAGATTACCAAAATTTGAGGTCAAAATAGCCTTCAACAGTCATGACGTCATTTCCCTCGTAATAACGCATAGTAACTTACTAACCGGCTCTAAACTATCGGAACAATGGCTGACACCCTTATGAAATATTTCTCCGGCGAGCATAAAAGTGTATCCAGAGGGAAAAAGCATTATAAAATTTTGGATCAGTTTGACTTTTATACATTTTGAACACCCTGGCATATGAAAAGTTCTACCAGCATGAAAGAATAAAAAGTACCGATTTTCTTTGTTTAGAACCACACTGCTCGCCGTTGCTGGGCGACGTGACATCAGACTTTTTGAATCAATTACATCTTTCTGCTACATTATTCCATTGTCGGACTTCTCTTGGCATTCGGAAACAAACAAATGTTCGGATTATGATACGGATTTAAAAAAGGATATATAAAGATCGACGTATAGATTCTTCGATTCGATTGCTACACACACATACACACACGCACACACACACACACACACACCACCAACACACACAAAAAAATATATTATATTAAAAATTATAAAATTTTAAAATAATATATTAATATAAATATATAATATAATTTTGGGTGGGGGCTAAATTGAATCATATCCATGATTTCGCATGGGGTACGGTCCCCATACGATGTCGTTTTTTCTTCTCTTATAGCCTATCCTGCTTCTTTGGTTTGGATTGTATTTTTGACAGGGATATTTTTTTTTCTGTAAATCTTCTGCTGTTTGTTCTTGGTTTTTAAATTTTGTTATATCTTTAGGTTATTTTTTGTTTTTCATTTGTACTACACATTTTGTTAATTGCTTTTTTTTTTGTTTCGCGGTCTCTATATAACCTCAAATTTTTTGGAAAGACCAAAAAAAAACAAAAAAAAAACACACCAACTATATATTATATATATAAGGAGACGATCAACAGATTATGTGACATTTTTGGTACATAGATTTGAGAAAAAAATTTTTTTTTAGATATGATATTAGTACAAAACTAACCAACAGATAGATTAATAGATAGGCGTAGATTAGATGCATTAGGGGGGGGGGGGTTTTCACTTTCAAGAAAATTACCAGTCACCAGGGGCCCGTGATTTTACTTTCCCCCCATTCGAACCGACACCCAAAAAATCTGAAACTCTTAAGACTTGGGTGTTTTGCCTTTGGAAAACCAAAAAACCCGGGCCCTCAAAAAGGATTATAGCAAATTTTAAAAAAAAAAAAAAAAAAAGGGGTTTCTCAAAGGAAAATTAAGGAAAAAAAAGTACTTGTTGTACTATTCAAGAAATTTGTTTTTTTGAAAAAGCTTTTATTCAATAGGGACCGAAAAAAGAGGCTAAGATAGGATTCGTATAGAGAGAAACAAAACATAAAAAAAGTAAAAAAAATATATGTTAGGTTGGGGTTGTAGATTCGGGCCACTATAAAAAAAGTGGGGAATATTAGGCTTTGGATTTAAACTGAAAACTGAAGTGAGAAAAAATGTGCCTTTTTTAATCTTTTATACTGGGGCTTTTTAAAAAAAAAACAAAACACTTTTTTCCCCCTTATTTTCCGTTCTCCCCCC
>NC_088372.1:16241891-16270038 GCF_034508935.2 Berghia stephanieae | reverse complement strand
GCTTTACTCACCGAGTCCCTACCACCAGCGCTATTACCGAGTCATAGAGCTTTTACACACTGAGCACGTATGACCAGCGTTATTACTCACCGAGTCCCTACCACCAGCGCTATTACTCAGCGAGTCACAGAGCGTTTATTCCCCTACGACCAGCGCTATTACTCACTGAGTCCCTACCTCCAGCGCTTTTACTCGTTGAATCCCTACCACCAGCATTTTTACTCGCCGAGTCCCTACCACATGGCTATTACTGAGTCCCTAACACCAGGGCTAATACTATTAGCCACCAAATCCCTACCACCAGGGGGGACAATATAAGCTAAAATTAGACTTAGACCCCAAAAATTCTTACAGTGATGCAGAAAAAAACAACGAACAGACCTCTTTCAAATTTACACAAAATGTTTCTTACAACAAGATGGATAGGTTTAGCAATAGTCTTGTAAATAAATTTTTCAGAATTTTTTTTCGATTTCTTAGTGAAAATTTGGTGTGACATGACAGGAAAAAAAATTGATTTAAAAATTCATAAAACTGCTAAATTTTTGTTTAGCCCAAAGCCCAACCATCATGATGCAAAACACATCATAAGAAAAATTCTGACCAAATTTGAAGACAATCTGATGGGAAACAATCCAGATGTGAATGTTAGAAAATCAGAGAATGACGCACAATGAAATTTTGAGAAAATGAAAAATTTGTCTTTAATTTGATAATAAAGCTAATAATGCAGACAAAGGCCAACATTCATCAAGTATAACCAATATGGAACAAGAAAACAGTAATATTTTATAAATTGATCAAATTCGAAAAAAATTATAAACGATTCGCTAACCCATACCTCTAAGAAAAAAAATTGCGAAATAATTTAATATCTGCTGTTATTCACCAAAAAATTACTTTAGTGGTCAAATACGCTTTATAGTTCTAAAATTTTTAATTATATCTCATGAACTAATAATGTAATGTATAATTTGATGCTAAACACCAAAAATAACTGAATTTAAAAAAAAAACTTTTTTAAGGGGGAACATAAGCTAAAATTAGACGTAAAACACTAAAATTTCTAACATAGATGCACCAAAAACTAGCATAAAATTTCTTTCAAATTTAAACACAATGTTTCTTTCATAAATAGCTATATCATGAAAACTCTTGGAATAATTTTTTTAGAATTTCTATTTGATTTCAACTGAAAATTTAGCGCGGATCGACAGGAACAAATGAATTTTAAAATTTATAAAATTGCTAAATTTTAATTTACCCCCAAAAACTTACATCATGATGTAAAACAAATTCATAGAAAAGATTCTGAATAAATCTTGAAAGATAATTTAAAGGAAAATGGACTAAGGTAAAAGATTGCATAGAAAATTCAGACAAATGACATAAAACAGACATTTGAGAAAGCGCAAGCTTTTTCTATAATTTGACATAAAAGGCTGATTTTGCAGACAACTAAGAGAAATGATCCATCAAACTTTCAAAATATGACCGTAATAGGACAAGAAAACGAAAATTTTGTAGATTGATCTAAGTCTAAAAAAAATTATAATCGGTTCACTAACCCATACCCCTTAGATAAAAAAAATGCTGTAAAATTGATTTTTTTACGCCAGAGATAAAATAATTTTGTGGTCAAATATGATGTCATACCTTATGAATTCATCATTATAATCACAAAACCTAATTATTTACTGTATACAATAGGTTATACAGATGATTTCTAGATATATTAAATGATTTTTCAAAATATGATATGGCACGCTATCCTCATTTTTCATTTTTTTATTCTACTTGAGAGACAAGTCGTATAAAATTAGATATCTAGTCAAGTTGAACTGCAAATCAATTCTATTTTAGACAATAAAACAGTTAAATAGTGCACTAGCTCTGAATAAAAAGCAATTTGCTTTCCCAAACCCTTGGATAAAATCTTGCCTCAATACAGAAAAAGTCAACACTACTTGTTTGCCACCACTTTTTTTGTAGTTCCACAAAGAGGGTTGATCCTGCTCTGGATGGAAAAATTGAAATAAAAAAGAGACACATTTCATTAGCAATTTTTGGAAATGGCATTATTGTCAAAAATGCATTTGTCAAAGACATAGCAATTTTTAAAAAATGATCATTATTCACACCAACACACTTGAAATTTCATTGGTTTTACATCCTAGAACAAAACTCTTGGCAACAAACTATAGTCTGTCGTTAAGTTACTACAATCAGTAGTAATTCAATTCAAATGATGCTTTGCCATTTTCATTTAGAAAAATGAGCATTTATTTTATTGATCACCAATAAAAAATGTAAAGGCGCTAATGGAGATTTGAAACATTACTAACCATTGTCAAAAAGTGCATGCAGACACTCTGGTCTGCTGGCCCAGATGATGGTTTGCTGATTGATGAGTTTTGCCACAGGCAAAGGTTGCACAGGTTTGCCTCAACACACCTTGCCAGAATAGCCCTTGAGCCAGCATCTTTATGGATTGTCAGGACACCAGTAACGCCAACAGTGTTCTTTCATGTTAGCTGTCGATGAAAACAAAAAATTAAATTAAATTCACTACAGCGAAATAGGCACATACATGCCAATGCTAAAGTTTATAACAGCAACACTTCGCATGTTGAACGGGACATAACGTCTGTTAGGCGATATTACAATTTCTTCGGACAGAGACAACGCAGTTAACGGCCAAGTACACATTTTACAACTGAGTCCGGTGAGAGAAAGTGAGCAAAGTGCCTTTTCCAAGGTTCAACTATGCGCCGAGCGAGGCTCGAGCCCAGGACCTTCCGGTCCAAAAGCGAGTGTCATACCACTACGACATAGCCGTACGTAATTTTAAAAAATATAATAAAAATAATCACACTAATATAATTATCTCACATTGTCATCATCATAGGCATTTCAAAACTACTAATAATACTACCACTACAGATATCTTATCATTATCTATGACTCTCTCTCCATGAACATAACATACAAAACCCAATTTTCCGATATAAAAAAACAGCCGCCCCCCCCCCCCCAAAAAAAAAGGTTTGGAAAAGTATGGACGATGCATGCTGTGTCGGCCATAATAAAGATAATAACAATAACTGAATGAAAAGTATTTTTTAAAGGACCCTGAGCCTGGAATGTCGTGAGTACTCGAAACCTCTTGATCTTGATAAAATTAGCAACCTTTTGACTGGGGATCGAATATTGAAACACCTGGTTTTAATCACCTGACATGGAAGGCTGATTTAAATTATTTGGGGGGGGGGGGGGAATAGTATTTTAATTTTTTAAAGCCCTGTTATTGTTATTTTTCACAAAATAAAGTAATAAAGTTAAGTAATTCGCGGTAGCGACAAATGTGTCGTCAGCTGATGTACAATCAACAAACACACAACCCCAAAGCATGTTTAGTTATAAAAATAAGAAATGAATTAAAATGTGCATTTCGTATGCTTACCTTGTAAACTGAGTATTCTGTGACTTGAAAAGAGTGAAGAATTACCAAAGTCCGTCAAAATCAACTTGTAATAATAGTAATAATAATAATGTGATTGTGATGAGATGAAGTGTTCACTTTTTGACTTCCAGATAATTCATTGTATATTGCAGTTCTATCCGTATAAAATGTTATATTTTTAGTAATTACGCAAATTCTATTTTTAGTAAGAGTACAAATAAGCTATGGCGTTATTTGCAGTGGTAGTACAAATAAGCGTAGCCTTAGTAAAAAGGATTCTAGGAGGGACATTTTTACAAGGGGTTAAATCGGTGGCTTGGGGTTTGAACCATGAGAAAGAAGCGATTGAATGTTTTTCTGCTAAATTAGGAATCACTGTTGAAGAGACAGGAGTATGGCTTGACGAGACTGGATTACTGGGTGCTTCTCCTGATGGACTTGTTGGGGAGGATGGTGTTGTTGAGATAAAATGTCCCAAAAGTCATCGTGATAATATTTTAGAAGATTGTATTAAAGATACTAAATTTTGTTTAGAATTTGTTGATGGTCAGTATTATCTTAAGAAGAACCATATATACTGGCATCAAGTTCAGGGTCAACTATATCTCACTAAAAGAAAATTTTGTTACTTTGTAGTTTGGACTTTGAGATTTTGTCATTATCTAATTATTGCAAAAGATGAAACTTGGAAAGAAAATCTAGATGTTCTAATAAATTTTTATAAAAATCACATTTTACCCATATCATAAGTAAATAATGTACTAAACCCTATATTTCTATACATCCCTTTCACAAAACTGATATTAAACTTTAATAACATAGATATAAAGGTAGTCTCATTTTTTTTCTGTATATATATAATAATAATATAATGACAACAAATATCCTCTTTATGAACAGATTGGATAAGAACTAAGTAGACCTGACTCGTGAGCAACACATGCGTATCTGTCAATTCAACAGTGTGTCCCCATTTAGTAGATTCAGCTAATCGTTGAAAAAAAAAAACACCAAGTTTTAAGGAACCATTGAATTATTTGTTTATTGATCATATACAGCACCATCTATTAGAATGACAAAAAATTGATATGAACCATGATTATTAACATAATAATAAGCCCATAATTACTACTACTACTACATACAACCATTACAACAACACTACTACTACTACTACTACTACTACTACTACTATACTACTACTACTACTACTACTACTACTAACTACTACTACTACTACTATAATAATAATAATAATAATAATAATAATAATAATAATAATAATAATAATAATAATAATAATAATAATAATAATAATTAATAATAATAATAATAATAATAATAATAATAATAATAATAATACTAATAATAATAAAATACATAATTATACAAAGAAGAAAATGATTGTTAAAAACGTTATTTTTATGTGCGGCTATGTGGTCTAGTGGTATGACACTCGCTTTCTGATCAGAAGGTCGTGGTTCGAGCCTCACTAGGCGCATAGTTGAGTCCTTGGAGAAGGCTCTTTACTCACATTCTCTAACCGTACTCAGATGTAAAATGAGTACCTGGCCATTAACAGCGTTGTCTCTGTCTGAAAAAATTGTAATATCGCATAACAGGCGTCATGTCCCTTCCTCCATTTAAATGTTGCCGTTGGCCACGGACCCCTTGTAAAGTACTTTGAGCACGTATCTGTCACTTGGTAAGGCATGAAATCAGCATTTTATGAAATTTTTATATATACAATCAGTTCAAAATTTAATTTGATTGACAATTTGTTTGTTTGTTTATTTTTAAAGGTATTACAGCGCTTGCAACACATTTAGGTCATATCCGCGCCAGTAAAATGGATGAAAATGGGAAAGTTAAAAGTTCTAGAATTACAATAAAAGAACCCAAGAATAAGGGAGACAAAGGGGTATGGTTCATATAGGGAACAGATGTAGATTCCAAGAGCACACTATCTGTGTAATTAGTTTGAGACCACTAAATGTCCTATCCAGACACAAGCACAGGTCCCTGCCAAGAGGAACTCACTCAATTGTTTACAAATCATACATATATGTCTTGATCTACCGAGTCTCAATACAGAAGAATTAGGGAGATTTAATACAGCTCTACAAGATAATTCATAATATAAATGATATAAATCCATCAATTTTGTTTACATTTTCCAAGATTAAATATACCAGAGACGACAAATATAAAATATATATTCCAAGATTTCAGATCAAAATAAGTTAATTGGGAGTTAACGTCTCTGAGATTTAAGTATGACTAATTTATCAGAGACTTATGCATGATTGTTATGGTTTTGCTTTCATGATTATTGTTGTTAATATTTCATTATACAATGAACTTTGTACATTTATGATTTATTCCATCATGAACAATTTTCAATAACTTCAGTTCCCTCCGGATAATCGCAACACTTTGGGATCAGCGAAAATGTTGCGATTAACCGAAGTTTAGTTTCCAGTCCACTATTGCAACATTTAACGCATATATGGTAAACTCAAACCAGTTGTTGTAAACATTGTTCTTAGTCCACAACATACTGAGCAATAAGATTGAAATAAAAACCATATGGCAGTATATATTGATTGATTTCTTGAATTTACCACTTGTTGAGGGCGAAAATTTGTTGCGATTAACCGAAGTTTGTTGCAATTAACCAGTGATTTTTATATAGAATTAATTCTGTTTCTTGGGAAATTTCGCGATTAACCGAAAGTTGCAATTAACCGAGTTGCGATTATCCAGAGTGAACTGTAGTAATTTTCGACTGTACATTGTCCTATTGATATATTTTTTCCTTATATTCAAAGTGTGTAAAACTCTGTGAATGATACAATACACAAGCTATATAAGATTCTGTACTTATAAACTATTGTATAAGGTATTTAAAGAGTAATTCCTATATTCAGCTTTTAATAAGATAAGATAATATGTAAAAGGAAAAATAATACAGTGCATAACAGAGAGATGATTTACAAGGAAAAAATATTGTCTCTCAAAACTCTAACTATACATTTGTTTCCCTCCCAGCTAGGGTATCCGGCCAGGGCCAGGACAAAACCAAGTAATCTCATCCAAGACAAAGAGAGAAATCATTTTGGAAATCAGATATAGGGAGATAGAAGACACAGTATGTACCTCCCTTCCCATTATGGGAGGTCAGGAACCCCACCCAGGACTGACAATTTGATTCAGTCCAAAGCTAATTTGTCATATATTTTATTTAACAATGTTAAAGACAGTGAACATACATGGATACAACAATGCCATAATTTTTCATGTTTATCATATAATATCATGTATGGGTGACCTACAAAACCATTATTTTGAATGGTGATTTGATGATGATGAACAAAATATGTGTGTTGTACAAAATAAATGGCAAAGCTAACAAAATGCAGTCTCCTTAATAAGAGGAGACTGGAGATTGACAAGTGCTGCAACTAATTGAAAAATAATATCAGATTTTTCTCTTAACATGGTTGGAATATATGAGAGGATGTTAAAATTTTTCAGTCTTTCATTAGCCCTCTCAACATGAATTCTACATGAAGCAATTTCTTTTGTTAATAAAATCTCATTTTCAGTAAATTTATTATGTAAAAAGGGAGGGATATTTACAGTTACTCCCTGAGGTAAAATATCTTGAATCAGGAAACCTTTATCTGCTAAAATTAAATCTCCAGGGCTTAAAAGTTCTAGCAATCCACAATTTTGTACAATGGCCTTATCCGAGACAGACCCTGGATAAAGTTTAGAAACAAAATTTATCACACCATTTGGACTCACACCAACAAGAGCTTTAAAAGAATTCAGGGACCTATAAGAAGAATAAGTTAACCGTTGTTTATCAATTTTTTTAGGAATAGCAATTTGGAAATCTGTACAATCAATAATCATTCTGCAATTTGGAAATCTTAAAAATGATGATGGAGCTGATAGCTTATTTTTATGTCTAGATGGGCATGTAACTTTCATAACATTTTCAAAGAGAAGCTTATGTAAAACATGAATAAAAGTTTGTATAATATTTGTACTAGTACTTTCACTAACGTTAAACAATTGTGAAATATGAAGGTTGGTGTAATTCTGTCTAAGTTTCATAAGTGTGATGAAAATTTGGTCTTTTAATGCAACTGTCTCTTCCTGAACTTCCCATCCACTATAATAAATAATGTTACCTCTAAAGCGCTCAACATATTGAACAATAATATTAAATATTTTAAAAGAATGTACACCTGTCTCCATTCGAACTTTTTCTGTAAGGCTTGAAACAGTGTACGTGCGTTTAATGTAACTAAGTTGTTTTTTTAAGCTGGCTTTTTCCTTATTTTTGTCTGTAATTTCATGTTCTTGAATTAAATTTGTTGTTCTATTAAAAATATTCTCACTTGTTCTACAATCTGTTTTTTTAAAGACAGAATCCTGTGATGATGATGACGAGAGTTGAGATCATGATGAGGGGGAAGATAATGATGATGATGAGGAGGAAAATAATGATGATGAGGAATCTGGTTTTGTAAAGGTGGGACCTTGTGATGATGATGAAGAGAGTTGAGCTGATGATGATGATGATGATGATGATAATGATGGTGGTGGTGGTGGTGGTGGTGGTGGTGGGCTTCTTGATGTTGGTGCCAATTGAGATGGGGTAGGAATTCCTTGTGTCACTTTTCTTTTCTTTCTTTCTGGCTCTGATGGAAACAATTTATTTTTATTTCTGTCATACAATTCAGGGAGGTTGGCTTTGTCACCATCTCTGAAGTGACAAGAACACACTCTTGATGATGATGTTGGATCTTTGTCCTTTCTCCTGAAAAGAAAAGATTTTTAAAAAAATAAGAATTCTGTTGGGCATATTGGGTTTATTATTTAATTTGATAAGTTGTTTTAGACTATCTTGTTTGACACCGGCTCAATGCATGATAACTCAAAGATATGCAAGACTAGGCTACTGATGGGTCTCTCGCCTGTCTTTTATGAAATCGCACATTCAGCAAAACGTCGTATCTCCTCATTACTTCTTTTGATGATTTTGACTAGGTATATAAAGATATGAATTATTAAATTTACACAATAAAAGGAGTTGATCTTGGGGTTGAGTGGGGCAAGACTGGCCTTATCTCTTTATTTCAGTCAGTACTGTACTGGCCAGTGCGGTGATGAAAATTTTGGAGTGTTAACAATCGGGCATTGGTAACGGAGAGAGGTCCCTGCCGCCATCTTGCTTTGTTCACACAGAGTTGGCACCTTGGCTGTCGGGGAGGGTAGGCATAGCAGAGAAACTTTCCAAAAAAGAGGAAAGTGTCAGAGGAAGAGAGAAATATCTGCGCGAGGGGGGGGGGGGTCCGTTATTTAATTAATTAATTAATTTTCATTTGCCACAAAGGTATCGAATTAAAAGTAAGATTTTAACAAATATATTCTACTCTTTCTTCTATTTTTCTCCTTAAAAAAAGATTATCACTTATCAGTAGAACTGAACTCTCATTCAGTTTATCTCTCTATCACTATCAGCCTCAGCATCAAAACGTGTAGATTGCTTATAATTTTTGCTTCAACTTCAATAAAAACTTAGTTTGGATTGTATTTTTATTTATAATTTCATGCAATTGTACAATTTAATCATAAAATATAGGTCTACGTAAGCTAGAACTAGACCTAGATCTAGACTACGAACTCTATCAAATGTTCGACTTAGTGCGTGCTTACCTGACTAAAGTGATCCACTTTTTCCTCAATTTTTTGTCTGCCTCTCCATTTGGGAATCTGTAAAACTTGCAGGAGTGACTCTCCGACTGGTGCAGACAATCGGGTACAAAACACTGGACCATATTTATGATAAAAATAGTTTTTTGAGCGATTTTCCAATTATTCCTTTCCCGGACCAAGCATGGATTTTTTTGTTTAGAGCCAGCCGGTTCGTTGCTAGGCGGACGTGACGTCAGACTGTGGAATCCTATTGGCTCTAAACTATCGGAACAATGGCTGACGCCCTTATGGAATATTTCTCCGACGTGCATGAAAGTGTATCAAGAGGAGAAAAACATTATAATTATGATCAATTTTTGACTTTTATACATGCTGATCACAAGCCATATGAAAAGTTCTAGCCAGCATAAAGAATAAAAAACTACCAAATTTCTTTGTTTAGAACCAAACTGCTCACCGTTGCTGGGCGTCATGACATCAGACTATTGAATCCAATTACGTAGTCTCTTAAGTCAAAGTCTTTCGAACTCCGAGCCGCTCAGATTGGTTTACTGTCATGGTACAGATGAAACCCAGATATATCGTTTGTGACCTAGATGTATCGTTTTGTGTGTGCAAGCCCTGCGGGTAAGTACGGTGAGCCAGTCAGAAAAAAGGAACAGCGAGCTGCATTTGAAAACAAAAACAAACAAACAAACCCGAAAACCCCCAACAACTTAAACTTTCAAAGCCATTTTTCAATCTTACTTGGACCTAAAATAAAATCTTACCGTTTTCATCAAAAGACAAATAACTGCAATGCGATTATAATATAAATGAATACCAATGTAACCCTGTAGCAATGTAACGCATTGCATTCGACATTTGGTCTTTCTTTGACCCAACACAAGATCTTCCCGTTTTCATCGAAAGACAAGTAACGGCAAAGAGATTACAGATAATTGAAGTCCGACTCGCGATACTCTGACCGGTCTCTTGGTGGAAACGTTTTATTCTCCATTAACAATAATAAAGAAAAAAAAAATGGCACAATTATCTGGAAAAAAAGATTACATTTGCTATTAAGAAGTCAAAACACATGCACAGGTATATGTGACACTACCATGTACCACGGCATCAGGCGACCGTCCTCTGATCATATTGATAATAACAATAATAGTGATAATAATAATAATAATAATGATGATGATGATGATGATGATGATGATGATGATGATGATGCGGAGGAGGAGTATGATGATGATGACGATGATGATGATAATAATTAAAAGAAATAATAACAGTAAAATAATAATAATAATTATAATAATAATAATAATAATAATAATAATAATAATAATAATAATAATAATAATAATAATTATAATAATAATAATAATAATAATAATAATAATAATAATAATAATAATAATAATATTAATAATAATAATAATAATAATAATAATAATAATAATAATAATAATAATAAATAATAATAATAATAATAATAATAATAATAATAATAATAATAATAATAATAATAATAATAATAATAATAATAAAATAATAATAATAATAATAATAATAATAATAATAATATAATAATAATAATAATAATAATAATAATAATTTGATTTGATTGAAAACTTATCTCTGACTGACTCAAGTCAATAGGATTCATTATTCTGATGTCACGTCCGTCCAGCAACGAGGAGCTTGGTTCTAAATAAAGAAAATATGTACTTTTATTCTTCATTCTGGCTAGAACTTTTTCACATGCAATGTGATCAGAATGTATAAAAGTCGACACACGATCAGATTTATAATGTTTCTTCCTCTGGATACACTTTTATGCTCGTCGGAGAAGTATTTCATAAGGGCGTCCGTCATTGTTCGATAGTTTAGAACCACTTACTAAGTTACTCGACATAACAAGGGAAGTGACGTCACGACTATTGAACCTTATTATATACTCGTTCAACCCCCCCCCCCCCCCCCGCCGCCCCCTTACCTTACAGAAACACAAATACGCACACATACACACACACACACACACACAGAGAGAGAGAGAGAGAGAGAGAGAGAGAGAGAGAGAGAGAGAGAGAGAGAGAGAGAGAGAGAGAGAGAGAGAGAGAGAGAGAGACTGCTTTGCGGCTGGCGGCCATCTCGAGATAGGCCCAAAAATCTCCTTACTGGAAATTTAATTTTATTATATTAATCTAGTAAATTTTCAAAATTCTAAAATGTGTCAGTGCATGACATGATCAGTCGGAAGGTGAAAATTTTATTAGGGCATTTTGCATTTTCTGAAAGAATATGCTCCCCACAACTTTTAATCTTTATTTGAATCAAATCGGGTGATTTTTCATGAATTTATGGTCAGATGTATGGGAAAATTATCCAGCAACTGTTCTCAGATTTCATACTTTTTCAACTTGACTAGCTGTAAAATATATTTAGAAGTGAAATTAAGCTTTAATATTTCCCGAAGATGTACAGAAAGGGTTGATGTAATCACTTATGAAAAGATCTCAATTTTGATAAAAATTGACCCTCTAACTAAACTTGGCAAAATCCTAGTTCAAACCTTTCACCATCCGACTGATTATGTAACAAATAGTTTAATGTTTTGATAGGCCATACGTATTTAACGTGACACAGCGGAGCAGTCAATGTCAGACTAGGAGTTTAGGAAATCTACGGCACGAGTAATAGTGTAGCCTTCGTTAACCTATAGATAGTATGTAGATGACGTCACTCAGGCCTTTGTCATTGTTTTTGCCAGCCGCGTTTGTGAGTTGTTCTCACTAAACTGTATTAACCAGACTATAAAAGTTCATGGTTACACAGAGTTTGTGTGTTGGTCCGTTATACTTCCTGATGGCAATGTTGTGAACTCCTTGGCCAAGCGCATTCTATCTATAGCCCGACCGGAGACAGCGATAAACTTCTGAAGTAGCATATTGGGGTTTGAATAGCATACGATAAGTATCTGCGTTGGCTATGTTCAATCCTTCACAATCTATTTTCCAAATTCTAGTTACATTACAAATCCATTATTACAACTCTACTCTACTTTCATGTCCAATTTTTATAGCATTGCTTGTAAGTGCTGCCTATTTTATGGATATTTTATTTTAGTTTATTACATTTGATGTTTATTTTGCTTTTCATTAGCTACGTATTTTCATCAATTCATGACGGTGTATAAATCTGTGCTAATATAACGATGAATGATGTGTAACATTATGATAATTTCCATTCAGGATCAATAAAGTATATCTTATCTTATCTTTCTATGTCAGTTCGTGCCAAGTCGGTAAACATCCTCTCGTTCATAATGTTTATATATAGCATGCGTTTGGCTGAGGAGCTCACAAAATTGCCACCCGGAAGTATAACGGACCAACACACAAAACTATGTGTAACCATGAACTTTTATAATCTGGATAATAAAGTTAAGTGAGAATTACTTCATAAACATGCATGGCAAAAAACAATAACAGACCTGAGTGATGTCAACTTCATTCTACCTATAGATAGTTCGAAGATGACGTCACTCAGGTCTGTGTTATTGTTTTTTGCCTTCCGCGTTTATGAGTAATGCTCACTGAACTGTATTAACCTGACTATAAACACTTCCACCCTACGGCCAACCAGCTTACGGCCAACCAGCTTTCGTCCAACCTGCCTTCGGCCAACCACCAGCTTACGGCCAACCTCAGCCTTATATGACAGCTGCCTCTGGTCAACACATGACATCAGGCTACGCACAGCCTGGTCAGGGTTCGAATTACAACATTCAGTACAGCGAAAAGAATGCTGTATCACAGGACCCAAATAAGCCACCACCCCAAGCAGCCATGTACTATAACTAAAGATATTAGTCTAGGTTGACAATGAATACAAATTTACATATACACTGTACAACATTATTGTGGAATGTCACTTCTACTCCTCTTTGTAATCTCCTTTCATTCTTTTTCCTCCTTATTATCCTCCTCCTCTTCATCCTTCTTCTCTTTTTCTTCTTCTTCTTCTTCTTCTCTTCTTCTTCTTCTTCTTCTTCTTCTCTTCTTCTTCTCTTCTTCTTCTTCTTCTTTGGATTTTTGAATATTTTTGGTCCCTAATTAGTTCTGAAATAGCATCGTTTTCTTTCTATATAGGTATATGAATAACACCATATAATCCATGTAGGGTTCTTAGAAATGAAAATAAAAGCAAAATTCGTAATTTAATACCAAAGCATATAGCAGAACTTTTAATTAATTCCCTTGTTTTATCCACATTGGACGATTGTAACTCCCTCTGGGCAAATTTAGCTAAAGACAAAATGAGTAAACGTCAGGTTGCTCAAAGAAAAGCAGCCAGACTCATTGTGCGCAATAACCAAAGGAACTGTGTCTTCCAGTGGACAAAATACACAGCTGTGTTTTCCGTCCACCAGTCAGTGGACTGATTACACAGCTGCTTTTTAAAAATTCGTTAACCTGTAATTAGGATTAATAGACATGAATTTTAAGCTGACTATTGTGTTTCTCTTACTTATAATGCCAGGTTAAGCAAGGCGAGGTTTGTTGGGACAATGAGGACTTTATACAGGGTGAAATTGTTCAAATTCAATCTGACATAATTTAAAGATGAGAGATCTTCTTTACTTTAAAAAAAAATAATTTCACAATTTAATTAATTTGTATAAGAAAGCAGATGTTTATCGACCTCTATGCGCTGAGGCGTTATCTGAAATATCACCACTTGATTATTCGGATTCCGAATAGACGGGACAATAATTAGTTCAAGAATATTGCTGAGCTGAGTCACTGGTTGATTCATATTTGCTCAGTTTTCTTGCCACCAATCATCACTCCCCACACTATTACAGATCCATATTATCGATTTGTCATTTCACTGATGGTTTCGTCTTTGAACCGTTCAACTCAACATCGATAGCCCGAAGTGTGTTTGTCTCTGGAATCAACTTCAAAAAATACAATCTCAAATATTCTAATCCCAGGCCAGGAGTTCACGTGCTTACCTCAGTCGAGCAACTTTGTGCAAAAGGGTCCGCTTTGGTCTGAATTACGGGTTTGTGATATTTCAACCAAAAAGAAAAAATGCTCACCGAGAGTGAACATTTGGTGCGACAACTACGTAGCAATAGTGGAATAAATAATATCCGAAATATTTCCGGTGCATATTTACAACATGTACCTTTTATATCGACCAGATGGCGGTCCTCTGCTGCTTCTCACTTGTGTCACTGAATAATGATAATAATTATAAATCATGTGTGCAAATTCCATGAATTCGTTCTCTAAGGCGCTTTTAATAAATAAGATATAGATGATCCATAATTATAGAAAAACTCAAGTATTAAATAAAGACATGTGCATCAGCAGAAAGAAAAAAATGTCTACTTCTTTAAACTATATACTATGTACCAATATGTTTTCTCTATTGTGAGATGATAGCAAAAAAAAGTCTGTCTAGTTTCTTTTGTAAATGAATATATAAATGCTTGTTTGATTATATTGTGGGACAAAGGGAAATTGAGTGATTTAAAAAAATTAAATTATGCCTCTTTTTAAATATTATACTCATGATGATGATAATGGTAGTGATTCCCAACTATAGCTATTATGATTATATATTATTCATGGTGATATTATGATGCTGTTTAATTATGAATTTGATATGTTCATGTGCATTTTGTGTATTATTGGTTTTGGGATGTTGATTGCGAAAATTTTCAGTGGTTTTAAAGTTTTGAGTTGAGACCACTAGGACCTACAATTTGTATATATACATATGTTCATTTTGTCTTGCCGTTTGAAATAATATCGTTTAATAAATATTGGAATGAAATCAAACTACATACAATCTATTTGTTTAATATTTTCCCTCTTTGTTGCTTTCATTTTATGTCACTTGTTGCATCTTTATATTCTGTTCTCGAAGTCATGAACAGCCACTTGAAATTGTATTCCAGAAATATAACAGTAATGTCTTCTAATACCAATAGGTGGATAATTAATTCCAATAGGTATTGCTGTGAGATTTTGCCCTCGTCCTGGAGTTATTTGGGTGGAATTCCCCTTAGTGATAGGGGAAAGTTGGCTGTCTTGGGCTGGTTGTTGATTGGCCCTTTACCTTGTTGTCTTCCCCATCGCCCTTTTAACATTTATTATTTCCATGTTCTTGTTCTGGAACAGGATTGAGACCGTTTGGCTCCCTCTGCCTGGAATCATATAGTGGGAGGTAGATAGTTAAATGGCTTTGCCAAGTACTTGACTTGTCTGTGAAAAAGTGATACTTTCACTTTTTGTTTTTAGTAAATCATCCCACTGATTCTGAGAGTCTTAATTAAATATGAGCATGAACAACCATCTAGTACTTATCTCCTTTTTGGTGAAAAACCCCGTCTCAATGTCTGTGTGAGTTGATACTTGGTGGTCATATATTGGGTTGGGACATACTTAAGCTTTATTCTTAGGCGCCTGTGACCCAAGATTGCAGGCACATTTAGAATCGTCCCTTATGTTTTGTGTACCTTTTTTCTATTTCATTAAAACGACCGCACCTCGTCATAATCACACCCCCTCTTGGTGGACTCTCCATGGATCAACATCCTGACTATCTCTTTATCCCTCTATACTATACCATTTGGATTCCATGTCTTTTACTGTCACCACTTTCTGTCCTAGAAAGTAGTTCGAACCCTTTTCAGTTTAGCCCTTATAATCTCTTCCGGTGTACTGAATACATAGCTGAGTATTCAGACCACTGGCGGACGGAAAACACATTTCCATAACCAAAAATACCCATCGGCAACTCTCCATCTCCTTGAGTTACAATGGCTTCCAGTGGAGAAAAGAGTTGCCTATAAGATTTGTAATGTTGTCTACAAATCCTCGAATCCCTCCTATGTTAAAGACCCTCTAAACATCTATGTCCCAATTAGAAATTTGAGGTCAAGCAATGACCAATCAATCCTTGTCAAACCTAAAACGTTGCGTAACATAGGTGAACAATCTTTTCAATTTTCATCCCCCCCCCCCCCAATCCATTTTTGGAACTCTCTCCCATCACACGTGGGATGCTCTGATTCGTTGACAACTGTCAACTCTCGCTTAAAGTTTTATCTTTTTAAACATAACTTGCAATACTATTAGCTATCATATATTGTTGTTAAATTGAATTCGTATCGCTTTTATATGAACATTTGTATGACGGTAATATATTTTGTTTTATATCACTGTAGAGCGTTATATAAATGCCATTTTTTATTATTATTATTATTATTATTATTATTATTATTATTATTATTATTATTATTATTATTATTATTATTATTATTATACTCGTTCACGAAAAAAAAGCATAAAAATAAATAAAAAATAGGTAGTTTTATTTCGCTAATAGTTCAATACTGGTTGTAACAAATACAATGACATATACATATTTGGAAACTAGACAAAACTAGTTTGCTTTTGGTGGATGATTTGTTGAATTTGTGTAAACTGTTGAAAGGTTGCATATATTTAAAACCAATTATTTAAAATCGATTTTGCGACATCGAGCACAAAATTGAAATCAGCACACATGACGTACTTCAATATTTTGTTTGTCCTTTGTTAGAATGATCAATACCACGGATCTTTGCCTCATTGATGATATTGGCTGATTGACTGTTTCTGCTGGTATATCACCTAATTGTATTTTGTCTTTCGAATAATTCATCGAATTTTTTACAGCTTTCTTGTCTTTTTATTCTTGGTTCCTGTTATTAGCTTTCCTTTAATAAAATCCCACATGTTATGTTCAATGTGTCAGGTGACACAGCTGGCCAATGGTTCATCAGAATCGTTTAGGAAAGCAGATATTTATCCAGCCTATGTGCTGAGGAGATTATCAAAAGTGGAATATAGCAATTCGATTATTCTGATTCCGAATAAACGGGACGACCATTGGTTCAAGAATATCACTGATATATAGCTTGACAGGCGTAGCAACAAGAGGTCACGGAGGAACTATCAATTTGTATAATCAATTTCCAGTTTTTGTATGTTGATTGAATTACCTGAGACTCATACAATAAGGTAATAGTTTAAAAGGCATCCAAGATAATAGGTTGACAGGCATAGCAACAAGATGTCACAATGGAACCATCAATTGGTTTTGATTAACAAATAATACGAAACAATGGAGCGAAACTGATGTATGGAAAGCCATTAGTTCCATCAAAAATGGGAGTTCTTCGAGATTTTGAAATCTCTGTATGTCTTTTAAATGAAAGAAATACGCTTGCCTCTATTATAATTCTTAACCTGGAGAGTAAACTGCTTACATTACATTATATGCTTAATCACTTTAACTAAAAAGTGCAAAGTTAAAACATTTACCGTATACACTAGTTGTCCCAAAAAGGTAAAGAAAGGGACAAGAATCCCAATGGATATTTTGGAGATCGGGTAAGCTTGTGTGTTGTGTGTATTTGTATTGCGTGTGAATTAGAGAGAATAAGGAAAAGAAAGTAGAGAGAAGTCTATATAATTGTTCATACACACTCAATTCCGTTTAATAACAAACCCAATATAGGTTTGCTATTAATTGATCAGTTTCGGGTCCCGATGGCTCAGTAGGTAGGGCACTCGCTTCACATGCATAGAGACAGAGATCGATCTCAGGTGCAGTCGAAATTTTTTTCTGACCCCCCCCCCCCCCTTCCTTTGCCTACCCATCAGTGATTGGGTAGCTGGGTCTGTTAGGGTCCTTTTCACGTTATAGAAACCAGGATACACTCTGGCTCTAAGGGCCCAATGTCTAGACTGTAGAAAAAAAACAGTTTAGAATTAGTTTTTGTTGCACGCAGACAATTCAATAAATGTTCCCAAGCTCAATGTTTTGTTTACTCGACTTTGATTTTTGTGAATGATAAAATACAGGGCCAACAATACAACATTAATTGACGCGATGTCACGACTTGTGCCGTTTAACTTTATATATATATATGCCGTTTAACTTTATATATATATATATATATATATATATATATATATATTATATATATATATATATATATGTATATATATATATATATATATATATATATCATATATATATATATATATATATATATATATATATATACATATATATATATATATATATATATATATATATATATATATATATATATATATATGTAATTTTTATTGAATGAGCCTATTCAATTTTTAAAATGTTATTTTTTGTTTGTTTGTTTTGTTTTGTTTTCCTTATCGGCGGGAGATATTTTCTTGCAAAAGTATTCCTAGAAATTGTGAAAGAAAATATGTCGTAACAATCTTCAAATCAATATGATACTAATCTGCTAGAAGCTGTGGACTGTAAAAAAGTTATAAACAAAAATGAATATAACAGCTTTAAAAAGAACAAAACTCCAAACATGGAACGTTTGAGCTCAAAACCCTTCTTCAGCCAACAACAAAAAACAATAAGAACAAATACTTTTTGGAGCTTATTTGAATCTGTTATATTCTTTTTGGTTTGTGACAAACCTCAAAGCTGCCTTAGCACTTATTCAGTTTTCTTGATGTGGCCTTGCTGATAAGGATCTCACACTGTGTACGCGTATTCCAATACGGCTCTGAGTAAAGCATCGTATACTTGTTCTTTCGCCCTTGGTGGGCGCCAGTATAGAATTCGACTCAGGAAGCAAAATATGAGATTGTGCTATATCAAAGCTCAATTTTAAAAAATAATTAAACTCAGAAGCAATAAGTACCTCTTTAAAAACTTGAGCTTTTATAATGAGCAATATCCACTAAACATGCTCAAAGCGCTTTACAATGTGTCCCTGACCTACAGCGACACATAACATGTAGAACGAGACACGACGTGTGTTAGGCGATTATATTATGATTTATTTCCGACAGAAACAGCGCTGTTAACGGCCATGTACTCATTTTACACCTAAGTACTGTGAGAAAATCCGAGTAAAGATCCTTGTTCAAGAAATCAACGATGCGCCGAGCGAGGCTCGAACTCAGGACCTTCGGATTCGAAAGCGAGTGTCATACCACAAGACCACTTAGCCGTACATACTATATATAACAGTTTCAAAAAAGAACATAGGGTAAAGGTCGACAATAAGGAGCGCCAGTGACTTCTATCTTCTGCCAGCTTCCGAACCTCACCCCTGGTCCAAACGAAGGATGTCATCTCTCTTTCCACTGATCTTCGGAGCAGCATGGCTCAGCTGTACGGTCTTTACCTCGTACCAGAAAGGTACCGAGTGCAAGTCACCTCGCCCTAGCTAAATTTGCGGCGCTGCACTGTGGTTGACGCTTGAGTTATTCCAGTCTTGTCATGAAATGGACCCTAGAGACAAATTTCCCCCATGAATAAAGGGAATTTTCATTTTTTAAAATTTTCTTTTTCATTTTCTCCAAGCTTCCAGTGGTGACTTCCCCAATTGCGATTACCCTGCGGTGTCCATCTGAGCGCTGTTTCGTGATTGCTCCCAAATGTGCTTTTTTTTTTTTGTAAGTCTGATAATCCAAAGTATTATGGTCGCATTGTTGTAATTGAAATTATCTCAAAATCGTTGTCATTCACTTCCATACTGCTCTTGGAACATGGGTTTTTCCGGTGGCTATTGATTGCTATCAATTTGATAGGGCGCTAATCTTTCAAGAACCCCCACCCCCTTCCCCAAGTTCAAACATATCCAGCATTCAATCACTGCTGAGTGATTAGAAAGAAACAGAAGAAAAAAAAAGTCTCTACTACCCCCGGGATCGATACCGGACACATTGCGTGCGTTTGAAGCTAGTGCTCAATACAATCCAATAAGTTTTTGGACTCGAAGACATGCTCTCAAACCAACGCAAAATCTTGTTCATCGGTAAACAATGACACAACATTGGTAAATCAAACCCATAATCAGATTCGGTCATAGGACTTATCAACATACGCATTTCGCCTGAAAAAACATACAAATCTATTTAGAATAATAATTTTTTAAAAAAATTGTCTCTTGATCTGTTGCCGTCATGCATTGCTTATTGCAATAGACACGACAATAACGCCAGCGACCATGCGACATAATGGAGCCAACGAAGCCAATATATTATTGTATAATCTCTACAGGGTTATCTTAACCTTTTAAATGCCGTAGTCTGGAGAAAATAAAAAAAAAACAACTCGTATTTTAAGATTTTGCCAGAAAACTCATGTTTCAAATATTGATCGATTTATACGATCGTCATCTTGGAAACAACTTTCAAACCTGGGACTTCGCGAAGTACTAGGTTTGAGAGTTTTTTCCCAAGATGACAGATATTTAAATCGATTGATATTTGAATAACGAGTTTTCTGGCAACATTTTAAAATACGATTTGTGTGTATGTGTGTGTGTGTGTGTGTGTGTTGGGGGTGGTGGGAGAGGGGGGTGGTGGGAGAGGGGGGTGGTGGGAGAGGGGGGAGGGGGGTTATTACCATGATGGCATGAAAAAGGGTCTTAAATTTTTGATTGTTTGTGCTCTCATCAATTTAGCTTTTTCTTTTTTTAAAAAGTTTGTCGATTCAGGTATGGTTGGACAAACATAGCTGGTTGTATATAAACAATAATCTCTCTGATCATTATTATTGTTTTTATACCGCCAAATGGTCGACTATCTAGTTATCACACGATTTTCTCGATCATATTATAAACGTATCAATTTCCATATATAGTTTTCTGTGTAGGTTCTATTAACCAAGTGGTAGAACAGTTGGTATTTTACTTAGACACGTGTCATTGATAGTAGAACCTGTGGAGCTCGCTATGTCGACCAATCACTGCTACTGTTTACATTATGACTAGTGTCAGAGAGGCGTGGCTATCTAAGTGTCTATTCGTTGCATTCTTTTCAAACACCACATTTCAAATGCCTCAACGTCTTTCAACGTGGTTCTTTGCTCATGAAATCGTTGACCATTTATAACGTTTCATAATATCATTAATAGTGTAAACAAAAGATAAAGCTTATAAAAAGAACAAAAATACCAAACACGGAACGTTTCGGACCAAAAACCCTTCTTCAGCCAACGACAAAAAAAACAAAGAATAAAAACAAAACAAAACAAATATAAACACATTACCGTCAACTGGGTAACTTTGCCTCATGGGGGATACTTTGCCTCTGTGAATTTGGGGCATTACGAATAATCTCAGCTTTATTGCAGTTATTGTACCAGTTAATAGACTCGAATTCTTATCAAAGGGAATAATACTCTTCAACAGTCGTAACGTCACTTCCTTCCAAACGCATGGTAACTTAGTAACACTGGCTCTAAACTATCGGAACAATGGCGGACGCCGTATGAAATATTTCTCCGGCGAGCATAAAAGCATATCCAGAGGAGAAAAAAAACATAAATTTGATCATGTTTTTACTTTTACACATTCTGATCACAAGGCATATGAAAAGTTCCAGCCAGCATGAAGAATAAAACGTAATGATTTTCTTTGTTAAGAACCAAGATGGCCGCCGTTGCCGGGCGGCGTGACATCAGATTACTGAATCCAATTCAAGAGGCAAAGTTTCCCCTTTAGGTAAAGTTACCCCAGTTGACGTTACGTAATAACTAGATAGGCGTCAGAGAAATATTTAGCAGCTCCGGTCTGTAACTAGTAGGATCTTGGAATCCACAAAATGGAGTCTGTTGTACTTGGCTTTCTTTTGCATCGAAAGGGGACACAATTAACCAGTCAATTTTTGACCAATCAAACCAATGAAGTTGTGACACACCTTCACACATGGTCGGACAAACATAGTCGGTTGTTAATATAAAAATAACGTGAATGAAATCGACCTCTCTCTGATCTCTGTTGTTGTTTTTATACCGCCGAATGGCTGACTAGTTATCACACCACTTTCTCGATCAGATCATAAACCTTTAAGTTTACTTTGTTGTTCTATTTGTCAAGGGGCAGAAGATTGGGTATTTTACGTAGACACATACCATTGATAGTAAAACCTGTGTAGTTCGTTATGCTTACCAATCACTGCCATTGTTTACGTTATGACGACTGTCAGAGAGGCGAATTCCCTTCCACTAAGAATCTATTATGGGCTTGATTTGGCATTGTTGTAAAAGACAATATTTTGCGTTGGTTTGAGAAAATTTCCATTACAACAATAAGCCTTAAGGCTTTCAAATAAGTCTTTAAAAACCCACGTGAATTATAGATAGTATGCGCTTGGCTAAGAAGCTCATAACATTGCCATCCGAAAGTATAACGGACCAACACACAAAACTATGTGTATCCATGGACGTTTAAAGACAGGTTAATACAGTTCAGTGAGCATTACTCATAAACGCGGATGTAAAAAAACAATAACAAAGACCTGAGTGACGTCATCTTCGAACTATCTATCATGAACCCCAATCCAAATACACCTGTATTATCCCCAAAGCATTAATTCTATCACAATGCATGACGTAAAGATTTATTGGAAAAAAAAGCTATGTAATTATATGTTTCCTTTCTGGGAATTGTTTTGCGTTGTGACACATTTGGGTAACGGTAATGTCACAGCCAATAAAAATGGTATAATCAATGTAATTATGATTGTTACAAGAATAATTATATAATAATAATGATGATGATGATGATGATGATGATGATGATGATGATGATGATGATGGTGATGATGATGATGATGATGATGATGATAATGTTATAATAATAATAGTAATAACAATAAAGATGATGATGATAATAATAATAATAATAATAATAATAATAATAATAATAATAATAATTATGATTATTATGATTATTATTATTATTATTATTATTTTTATTATTATTATTATTATTATTATTATTATTATTATTATTATTATTATTATTATTATTATTATTATTATTATATTATTATTATTATATGTTGTTGTTGTTGTTGTTGTTGTTATTATTGTTATTATTATTAATGATGATGATGATGATAATAATGTTATAATAATAATAGTAATAACAATAAAGATGATGATGATGATGATGATAATAATAATAATAATAATAATAATAATAATAATAATAATAATAATAATAATAATAATATTAATAATAATAATAATAATAATTATTATTATTATTATTATTATTATTATTATTATTATTATTATTATTATATTATTATTATTATTATTATCATTATTATTATTATTAAAAGCGGGTGTGGAATTGCCCAACATAGTTTACTATTGTTTTTCTTAGAAAAGCACATCATCCAAAAGACTTGGAAGTGTGTGGCCGATTAATACTGTTTGAATAATAAGCCTTATTGTACCCTACGTGATGTTACTTATGTATGCCCATGCTTTAGAAATGGATCTAGAAAGGATTTCGGTTCATGTTCATTATTATTATCATCATCATCATCATCATCATCATCATCATCATCATCATCATTATTTATTATTATTATTTTATTATTATTATTATTATTATTATTATTATTATTATCATTATTGTTATTATTATTATTATTATTATTATTATTATTATTATTATTATTATTATTATTATTATTATTATTATTATTATTATCATTATTATTATATTTGTAAATATTGGTGGTGTTATAATTGTTATTTTTCTGTCGTTATTAATGGTAAAATTTCATTCTTTGGTTCCATTTACCTTTTTTTCTTCACTTTCATGTATGTTGTCATTAAATTTTATGAATTATCGGTATGGGATGGTTTTGCATCTCTTCTTTTTATTCTTAGTATTTTGTCCGCGCCTGACGTCTTGATTCGGAAGATGGCAGAGGACGGCAGTGACGAGACGTCGGAGTCAGTCACCAGTGTGGTTTAGCCCTTAGTGTCAGGCTATAGATAGTTCGAAGATGACGTCACTCAAGCCTTTGTTTTTGTATTTTGCCATCCGCGTTTGTGAGTGATACTCACTAAACTGTATTACCCCGACTATAAAAGTTCATGGTTACACATAGTTTTGTGTGTTGGTTCGTTATACTTCCGGATGGCAATGTTATGAGCTTCTTAGCCAAGAGCATACTATCTATAAGTTAACGTTGGCTCCGGTTCACCCCGACATAATACCAGTTTCAGACGATAGGTCAGACATATGAAAATACAAACGATTCAAGGAAATACAAAGTTAGGGGGGGGGGGGGTAGGATACTGAGAACACCCCCCTACCCACCAGACCTTAAAAGGAAGTAAAGGGTCCGTCCACTCTCCTCCCCACTTCCCCTACCCCTCAGACCTTAAAAGGGTTTGTAAAGGGCCCACTCTCCTCCCCACTCCCCTGATCTCTGTTATTAAGTCTAATTGTTCGATCAAATTTATATTCATAATAAAATGTCACGTTGTGTCTTTCAGACCACAATATAAACCAGATAAATGCAAAAGTCATCGAGCATTTTTCGAAGACTCCATTCTATGTGTGTTTGTGAATTTCTGAGAGTTTTATAGGAGGAACTAAATTGAAGTCACGCAGGTCTTTGTTATTGTTTTTAGTCCGCCAATTTTATAAGTAGTTCTCACTAAATTGTATTAATTAGAAGTTTTTTTAAACACACAAAACTATGTGTACCCTTGAACGTTTATAGATATTTCGAAGTTGAAGTAACTCAGGTCTTTGTTATTGTTTTTTGCCATCCACGTTTATGAGTAATTCTCACTAAACTGTATTAACCTGCCTATAAACGTTCATGGTTACACATAGTTCTGGGTGTTGGCCCGTTATACTTCCGGATGGCAATGGTTTGAGCTTCTTAGCCAAGCGCATACTATATAGTGGAGACAGCGATATACAGAGACGCGAAACTTCTGAAGTGGCAAAGGGATTTAATAGCATAAGATGCGTACCTATGTCATTTCGTGCCAAGTCGGTAAACATCCTCTCGCTCATAATTTTATATAATATAATACAATTTTAATTTGTCACGGGTCCTCGCAGTTTCTTTATTCAGATGTGATTTCTTCTCATTGAATTCTCTCAGACTATAACCTGTTTATGTATTTGTACGACTGATATAGCGTGAAGAATGGTGCGTAGTTTTTAAAAGATACGTATACCATCAATACGCGAACGCCATGTTTACCGACTTGACTTCGAACAGCCATATACGGAAAAGCCCCTAAGTTTCATGTCTCCATATTTTCATTTTAGTCTCAGTTTATAGTCTGATTGATATAATTTAGTGAGAACTGTTCATAAGAATGGCTGGCTAAAAACAATAACAAAGAGCTGAGGGACGTGAATTGGATTCAATAGTCTGATGTCACGTCTCTCAGCAAAGGCGAGCAGCTTGGTTCTAAACAAAGAAAATGGGCACTTTTTATTCTTCATGCTGGCTAGAACTTTTCATATGCCATGTGTTCAGAATGTATAAAAGTCAAAACATGATCATATCTAATAATGTTTTTCTCCTCTGGATGCACTTTTATGCTCGTCGGAGAAATATTTCATAAGGGCGTCCACCATTGTTCCGATAGTTTAGAGCCAGTTACGAAGTTACCGTGCGTCATTACGAGGGAAGTGACGTCATGACTATCGAAGCCTATTTATCGTTCTATCAATAAACATTCAATCAAGATTACACATGATTTTGTGTGTTGGTATCCGTCTGGTGGATGTTGTGAACTTTTAAAATAAGGGCTAAACCACACCAGAGACTGACTCCGACGACCCGGCACTGCCGTCTCAGTCGTCTTCCGGATAAAGACGTCGGGCACGGACAAAATACTAAGAATAAAGAGAAGAGCTGCTAGACTTACCCATACCAAGCAGTGTATGGCAGACGTCCACTGCCATTTATTTTCGAGTTTGGTATGGGTAGGTCAAGCGGTTCTTCTATTTATTTTTAATATTTTGTCCGTGCCCGACGTCTTTATCCGGAAGACGGCAGAGGACGACAGTGCCGGGTCGTCGGAGTCAGTCTCTGGTGTGGATTAGCCTTAAGCCGGCCTATATTCCGCTTTTATAGCAATTTAAATGGGAAACAGCAATGGATTGCTATCCTCTGTATATAACGCTAGTCAATTGCAAAGATACGTTACAGTCCTAGAAAATAAGTGATTTTTTTAACAGTAGGCCAATGGAGTAGGAGTTTATCCCGAGTTCTATAGCGGACTTCTGCTCTCGGACTTCGGCCCTGTTAGTCCCTGGTTCTAGTCCTGCTGCTCTGGTCGAGTCCTTATAATCTTTTATGGCACTCAATTAGCTGCCAAAATCTGGAAATACACTTATATAACAATTTGGACAGAAATTTCGTCCAAATATCAATCGATTTAATTGACTTTCATATTGGCAAAAACTAGCAAACCTGGTACTTCGCTGAGTCCTAAGTTTGCAAGTTTTCGCCAAGATAAGGGTCATCTAAATCGACGATATTTGAGGGACGAGTATTCTGGCCAAATTGTTAAATACGTGTCTTTTCAGAGTACGGCAGTTAACTGATTAACTGCTTTGTCCTTGACAAAAAAAAAACAGAAAAAAACAACAACCTGGAATATCGTCTTATAGGCTTCAATGCTCGTTCTACATGTTCAGTGTTGCTGTTGCTTGGGACACCTTCTAAAGCCGTTGAGTACGTTAAATGGACATAACTGTTTATAAAAAATCAAGATTTCCTTTTATCTTAAAATAAAACTGTTGCCCATTTCATAGGAGTGATAATATCAGCACTAAAACATGAGTCAAGACGAAAAGGAGCATAGCATACCCGTGCTGGTCATGGCTATGGTGTTCTTCTGTGTTGGGCTACTGTTTCAGTTTTTAGCCTTATTTTTTGAAGAATGGAAATATTTACAGACCAAGCTTACCTCATTCCAGGAATTATTTATTCGTGTAGGGCTTTATGAATACTGCTTTGAATATACACCTGGATCAAACAAATGTGCACCTATAGAAAATCCGGAAGGTAATTTACTCCAAAATATCTGGTACAATAATAAAAACAACAACAACAACAACAAAAACAACAACAACAACAACAACAACTACTACTACTACTACTACTACTACTACTACTACTACTACTACTACTACTACTACTACTACTTCTACTACTACTACTACTACTACTACTACTACTACTACTACTACTACTACTACTACTACTACTGCTACTTCTTCTTCTTCTTCTACTACTAATACTACTACTACTACTACTACTACTACTACTACTACTACTACTACTACTACTACTAATACTCTACTACTACTACTACTTCTACTACTACTACTACTACTACTACTACTACTACTAATAATAATAATAATAATAATAATAATAATAATAATAATAATAATAATAATAATAATAATACTCCTACTACAACTACTGGATACCACAACACCAATAACAACAACAACAACAACAACAACTACCACTACTGCAACTGCTACTACTACTACGACGACGACTACTACTACTACTAGTAGTAGTTGTAGTAGTAGTAGTAGTAGTAGTAGTAGTAGTAGTAGTAGTAGTAGTAGTAGTAGTAGTAGTAGTAGTAGTTAGTCGTTGTTGTTGTTGTAGTATAGTAGTAGTAGTAAATAGTATAGTAGTAGTAGTATGTACTTTTATGTTACAAGTTACTCTTGCAACCTCTTGGAGCAGTTTTCAGTAGATAGATAGTTTGAATAGTAGTGTATAGTAGATAGTAGTAGTAGCAGTAGTAGTATAGTTATAGATGGTAGTAGTAGTATGTATAGTATAGTAGTGAGTTAGTAGTAGTATAGTAGTAGTTTGTACTTTTGTGTTACGAGTTACCATTGCAACCTCTTGGAGCAGTTTTCAGTGATTTATTGTGTCATAGCGTAGCCATCGTTATATTATTTGACGATGGCTGAGGACTAAGGTCATAGGCAGCTGTCAGGTCCACGTCAGGAGTTGGTCACAGCATGATATTCCAGGGCGGAAACCAGCTTGGCCATGTGAC
>NC_088372.1:16211891-16236891 GCF_034508935.2 Berghia stephanieae | reverse complement strand
GACACATTGCGTCACAATGTTGTCATGAAAAGATAATAAAGTTGGGGTTTTTTTTTTCATGTTTTTAAGATTTTACGGCTCTTCTGATACGCTTACGTCATTTCAACGCCAATAAAAAAGAGGGGAATGTTAAAGTAAAGGAGAAAAAAAAGACAACAAAATAAAAACAAACAAAACCAAAAAAAAAAAAAAAAAAAGAGAGAGAAGAATCAAACAACACACACACGCATACACAGAATAAAGAAGCCAAAAATAAAATGAAAACAAACAATCAAAATACAACCAACAACAACAACAAAAAAACCCTCTAGATTTACGTTTAAAAGCACCCCAAGATAAAGTAAAACAAGGGAGATTATTAAAATATCAAACAGAAGTAGCTCTAGATTCAAAAAGCAGATAATTTGAGAATACCTAAAGTTTTATCCCGACATGGGCACAAGATCCAACTGAGAGGAATAGCTACACTGACTTTTCCAAATGAATATTCACAGAATGAAGGTGTCGTCACTCGGGTTTTTTTTTTTTTTGGTCTTGTTTGCCATCCATGGGAAATTCTCAATAAACTGTATTAACCAGACTATAGATAGAATGCGCTTGGCCAAGGAGTTCACAACATTGCCATCCGGAAGTATAACGGACCAACACACAAACTCTGTGTAACCATGAACTTTTATAGTCTGGTTAATACAGTTTAGTGAAAACAACTCACAAACGCGGATGGCAAAATACAATGACATAGGCTGGAGTGACGTCATCTTCGTTCTATCTATAGATAGTATGCGCTTGGCTAAGAAGCTCATAATATTGCCATCCGGAAGTATAACGGACCAACACACAAAACGGTGTGTATCCAGGAACGTTTATAGTCAGGTTAATACAGTTCAGTGAGCATGACTCATAATAGCGGCCTGAGTGACGTCATCTGCATACTATCTATAAACGACCACGATTAGACATAGTTTTGTGTCGTGGTCCGTTATAGAATATATTGTGTCTAAGCCAAGCGCGACTATCAAAAGATAGTACCTATGCACTTGGCTAAGAAGTTCACAACATTGCCATCCGGAAGTATAACAGGCCAACAAACAAAACTGTGCGTAACCATGATCGTTTATAGTCTGGTTAATATAGTTTTGTGAGAATTATTCATAAACGCGAATGGCAAAAAACAATAACAAGGACCTGAGTGACGTCAACTTCGAACTATCTAGATAGCTTCACTGATTTTTATGAATTGATATTCAGCCTACAGATAATATGCGCTTGATTAAGGAGCTCACAACATTGCCATCCGGAAGTATAACGGACCAACACACAAAAATGTGTGTAACCATGATCGTTTATAGTAAGGTTAATACAGTTTAGTGATAATTACTCATAAACGCGGATGAGAAAAAACAATAACAAAGACCTGAGTGACGTCATCTTCGAACTACCTATAGATAGTATGCGCTTGGCTAAGAAGCTCATAACATTGCCATCCGGAAGTATCACGAACCAACACACAAAACTGTGTGTATCCATGAACGTTTATAGTCAGGCTAATACAGTTCAGTTAGCATTACTCATAAACGCGGATGGCAAAAAAACAATAACAAAGACCTGTTAGACGTCATCTTCGAACTATGTATACTAGACTCTTTATAGATAGTTCGAAGATTACGTCACTCAGGTCTTTGTTATTGTTTTTTGCCATCCGCCTTCATGAGTAATGCTCACTGAACTGTATTAACCTGACTATAAACGTTCATGGATCCACACAGTTTTGTGTGTTGGTCCGTTATACTTCCGGATGGCAATGTTATGAGCTTCTTAGCCAAGCGCATGCTATTTATAGATAGTATGAACTTGGCTAAGAAGCTCATAACATTGCCATCCGGAAGTATAACGGACCGACACACAAAACTGTAGATAGAACTAAGTTGACGTCACTTAAGTCTTTGTTATTATTATTATTATTATTATTATCATTATTATTATTATTATTATTATTATTATTAAATATTATTATTATTATTATTATTATTATTATTATTATTATTATTATTATTATTATTATTATTATTATTTTTACCATCCATTTCTATGAGTAATTCTCACTAAACTGTATTAACCAGACTATAAAAGTTCAACATAGTTTTGTTTTTTTGTGTTAGTCCGTTATATTCCCGGATGGCAATGTTGTGAGCTTCATAGCCAAGCGCACAGCATCTACAGATAGACGAAGAGACGTCACTCTGGTCTTTGTTTGTTTGTCTTTTTTTTTGTCTTTTTTTTTTTTTGTGCCATCCATGTTTATGATTAATTCTTACTAACTAAACGGTATTAACTAGTTTATAAACGCACACGAGTACACATAATGTTGTGTGTTGTCCGTTGTATTTCGGATGGTAATGTTTTGAGTTTCTTAGCCAAGCGCACACTTTCTTTTGTCTGATTAGTACAATTTAGTGAGAACTACTCATAAAAATGGCTGACCGGAAACAATAACAAAGAGGTGAGTGACGTATAAATAGAATGCGCTTGGCCGAGGAGTTCACAACATTGCCATCCAGAAGTATAGATAGTATGCAAATGACGTCACTCAGGATATATACTTCCGGATGGCAATGTTGTGAACTCCTTGGCCGAGCGCATTCTATCTATAACGGACCAACACACAAACTCTGTGTAACCATGAACTTTTATAGTCTGGTGAATACAGTTTAGTGAGAACAACTCACAAACGCGGATGGCAAAAACAATAACAAAGGCCTGAGTGACGTCATCTGCATACTATCTATATCTATAGATAGTATGCACTTGGCTAAGAAGTTCACATTATCATCCGGAAGTGAAACGGACCAACACACAAAACTGTGTGTAACCATGATCGTTTATAGTCTGGTCAATACAGTTTAGTGAGAATTACTCATATAGGCGGATGGCAAAAAAAAAAAACAATAACAAAAGGGGGGGGGGGGAGTGACGTCCTCTTCGAACTATCTATTTGTGTTCATTCGCAATCAGAGAGGGCATTGTACTAACCTCATCATCATTGTCATCGCCATCAATACCTTCAGCATAACATACTATTATCATCAAATTTCAAATCACACCTATCTTTTTTTCGTATTCGCTTTATATATATATATATATATATATATATATATATATATATATATATATATATATATATATATATATATATATATATATATATTATTTAAAATATTTACCACAATGTTTGAGACAGTCTACATTAATGTTTCAGGCTTAATTTGCCATCGTCAGGACTGAGTTGTTTTGTTGACTGTTGTTGTTTCTTGAAGTGGTTCCGGTTTAAAGTTGCTTAACAAGAATTTACGCCGATGGGGACATTTTCCGTACATTTCACTTTTCATGTTGAGTGTGGCTTCATGAGGGTGTTTGATTATCGTATATTTCTCTTCCAGGCATAAGCTACATTGTTTTGATGTTGGTGTGTATCCTGTTGCTTTAGATAAAATTTTCCATGAAATGTTGTGGTCTAGTTTGTTGTCTTTTAAATTCCAAATATGTTCGCTGAGTTTTGTGGATGTTTTTTTGTTAGTGTTTCTAAATGTTGAGGTATGGAGGTTGTATCTTGTTTTGAAATTATTTTCTGTTAGTCCTACATATTTCTCTTGCTTGTTTGTTTTAGTTTCTGTGACTGTGGCTTGGTAAATTAAACTTGATTCTAAGCATTGTTTGTTTAGCGGGCAATGTTCTTTATTTCTGCAGTTGCATTTTCTGGTGGGTGGGTTTTGCTCTTGTCGGTGGTTTATTAATATTTTTTTGTTGTGGCTTGAAATTATTTGTTCTATGTTGCGCATACACGAGTAGCTTATTTTTATGGTATTCCTGTTGATAATTTTATGTAGCTTGTGTGGTTATATATATATATATATATATATATATATATATATATATATATATATATATATATGGTGATATTTTGAACAGTTGTTTTATGTGTTTTACTCACAATGCGATAGTTGTGTGCATGTGTGTGTGTGTGTGTGTTTGCGAGACCTTCTGATTGCCAGTCGTTTCTGCATACAATTCAATCGATCTTTTACAGTTGTAACATTTAATGTTTTTTAAATAAAAATTATAACATTTAATTTTCTTTAAATTCTCATGTCAATCGTGTCTCGTAAAACGTCATTAAACACGTTAGCGGAGATTGGTGTTCTATAATTTTAATTTATTTATTTATTCATATAATATTTATCTATTTATCTTTTTTTAAACCATTTATGTACCTATTCATTTATCCAGTTATTTATCTATTTATCAATTGCTTTAAAATCGCTTAATGGCAACAAGTTCACCCCGAAAATTACCGTTTGGAAAAGCTGGTTAATAATTATATTTAAAAATCAAACTTGAGCATTTAAATAGCGCAATATCCTCTAAAGTGGGGCGAAGTGGCCGAGTGGTTAAGGCATTGCATTGTGACCCGGAAGGTTCCGAGTTCGAGCCTGCTCAGGCACTTGCTTATTTTTCCTTGGGCAAGATTAGTAACCCCCCCCCCCCCCCCCCCCCATTTGCTCACTTTTCAACATGGGTGATTCCTGTTGACATCAGACATATTGTTTTAATGAATTTTCTGTATTCCTTCGTGAAATGCCTTGGCGACTATATCTTATCATGTCGTGGCGGAAGGACATAATAATGCCAACTTAACGTGCTCAAAAGTTTTTTTTTTTCTGATATAGCATCTGTCCCTTCTTTCCCCAGATCCACCCAAATGGAGAAATTGTTTTTGGCCAGTCCAATCAGATAGCTGAACCACAGACAATGCCTCCACACTACGGCCAGACCGCTTGGGGCCAACCAGCTTTCGGCCAATCTCAGCTGTACTACACGAATGCATCAGGCCAGCTTATGCCTCCAATTGGTTGAGAGAAAAAAGACCAGATTGCAGCTTTAACTTGTTTATTTTATTTTGTGTGTTTGTTTTAAAGGGTTTTACGGGGCTTGTAACGCATGTAGGCCAAAAAGTAGTGCGGGGCGATCCTTGGCAAGCTTAAGGACCACGGTCCTACGGTCTCTGGGAAATGAGAACCGCAAGGACCGGTCCTAGAGCCGGTCCTTTTCGACATTGAACATTCCTGAGAAACCGTTGGAAGTTGGAACCGTTTTGACTTTAGGACCGTGGGATCGTTCATTCTTGAGGGACCGTTAAGACGAGACCGCTACACGATGAAAACCGTGGTCTACAGTAGGTTCTCAGTGAAAGTGAGAGCGGAGACAGCTTCGTTGAGAGGGAGATTGATGTGTGCTGTCAGCTAGCGCTATTGCACAATAGTGACACAGTGACAAGAATTGTGCGAGTGTGTGTGTGTGTGTGTGTGTGTGTGTGTGTCAAAAGGATGGGTTGGGAAGGAGGGGGGGGGATGGTAGGTCATGGGATATGACTAATCTGTGGCAAGACCGAGTTTGAGAAGTTTTGTGGGGTCTTTTCTTTTCTTTTCTTTTTTTTTTTTTAGTTGTTTTTGTCTTGTCTTTGTTATTGTATTGTTTTTTTCTTTTTGCACTTTATATTTTTTAATTACATTTATTAATCATTTCAATACACACATTGGGTGTTTATTCCGTATGTGTTTCGCAAGCGTCGAGGTCCCTCCAGAATATGTCAATAAAGATTTACAGATCAAACATAAAACTCTTATTTCCTTCATCTTTTTCGTTATGGTCCAAAACCTAGCTGGTTTTTCTCGACGACATATTTTCCAGTTGAAATGTAAGGAAATTGGAAAATGGGTGAAACAGTAAAAATTGAGATAAATAATATAATCTAATAAGCGACTATGATGAATAATGGGGTTGTAAATTTGTAAGTAACTGAGATGGTAACAAATGACAACAATAACAACAATGCGATAGGCTGGCTTATAATTAATGGAGTCATGGTGACATGTTCAAGTTAAAGAAAACAAAAGACAGTCTGGATTGAATAAACACACACACACACACACACACACACAGACAGACACACACGGAGTAGTCACACTCATTTCAAATTGTAACCTAATTAGAGAAGAGGGGTGATGCCTTCTTTATTTGCTCACCCTCCGCACCCCCCCCCCCCCTTGCCCACCATGGGAAGTCAGGAACCCCACCCCCAGGCGTTATATTTATATCCTATCAGCGCCAATAGAATGGAAGAAAATGAGATTGTTTATTTTTGTTTTTAGACGGCGCTTGCAACACATTTAGGTCATATCAGCGCCAGTAAAAAGGAAGAAAATGGGATAGTAAAAAGTTCTAGAATTACAATTAAAGCACCCAAGAGAAAGTAAGACAAAGGGGAACTGGGAACAAATAGGGATCAGATGTAGATTCCAAGAGCATACCACCAATGTACTTAGTTTGAGACCACCTATAAGTCTCATCCGGACACAAGCACAAAATCCAACAAGGAGGAATACACTCAGATGCTACATTATAAATTCAAAATAACAAATATAATAATACATAACAGAGAGATGATTTACAAGGAAAAAAATATCATCTCCCAAAACAATAACTATGCATTTGACTGTTTCCCTCCCAGACAGGACTCCGGCCAGGGCCAGGACAAAACCAAGAAATCTCATTCCAAGACAAAGACAGAAATCATGTTGGAAAACAGATATAGGGGGGATAGAAGACACAGTATGTACCCCCCTGCCTACTATGGGAGGTCAGGAACCCCCCCCCCCCCCCCCCCCCCCCCCCAGAGAAAATGAGATTGGTAGTAAAATGAATTCTAGAGTTACAATTAAAGCACATAAAAAGCGTAAGACAAAAATGGAATTGGTTTAAATTGGGAACAGATGTAGATTCCAAGAACATACCATCAATGTGCTTAGTTTCAGATCACCTTAAAGTCTTATCCAGACATCAACATTTGATCCCACTAGGATGAACACACTCAAATGTCTACAAGATATATGCTCAAAACAAAAATATAACGATCCGTACACATTAGAGAGATGATTTACAAGGAAAAATATATCACCTTCCCAAGTCAACACTATATACATTTGGCCGCTGTTCCCTCTCAGCCACGGACTCCAGAAAGGGCCAGAACAAAACCAAGAAATCCCATAATAAGACAAAGACAGAAAGCAACTCAGAAACCAGGTAAGTAGGAAGATAGAAAACACAGCAAATGACCTCCCTCCTAGAATGCTAAATCAAAAGACCCCACCCAGGTTTATTTGTAACATAAGAACCAAAGACAACTTTCAATACACCCGGAATATTTTTATTATGTTTTGTTTTGTGACTTTCGTGATACTCAACACTGAGGTAAGGCATATTAGATTGTGCGGCTATGTGGTCCAGTGGTATGACACTCGCTTTCGGATCAGAAGGTCCTGGGTTCAAGCCTCGCGCTCGACGCATAGTTGAGTCCTTGGAAAAGGCTCTTTACTCACATTCTCTCACCGTGCTCAGGTGTAAAATGAGTACCTGGCCGTTAACATCGTTGTATTTGTCAGAAAAAATTGTAATATCGTCTAACAGGCGTCATGTCCCGTCCTACATGTTAAATGTTGCTGTTGACCAGGGACCCCTTGTAAAGGGCTTTGAGCACATTTAGTGGATATTGCGCTATATAAAGCTCAAATTTTTAAAGGATGAAACAGAAAGTACTATACGACATCTGATCGTAACACTTTCCTTACCAACGATAGAAAAATAGTCATGCAACCAACAAATCTCTCATTATGATTTCTTTTGTACATCGCAAGAGCTAAGATTTTTTCCGTTATAGCTATAAACACTTGAAAGTGTGATGTAGAGCTCATTTTAGTGAACAATATTATGTATAGAATGTACTGTTTGCTTTTCTGTTTGAACAAGAAAAAATATATTTGTGTTGGATGGGTGTGAAGTCTTGGTGAAAAAATTCTGAAAATGGCTGGTAAGGGGAGGGTTTAAACAAGTATGATGTAGGTTACAATTGAATCAAAAACAGACATAGAAATAAAATTTGGGTTTAATATATTTGATGAAAAATGAATATTGTTTCTTGTAAAATAAAATCAACTCATAAATATTATTTCTTGTAAAAAATAAATCAATTCAGGGTAATTTTTATTTTAAAATCAAATGTCGGCATCTCCATCCACCGGACATTAGCTTATGAAATTCAAAAGTAATAAACAGATTTGGAGCTCAGTGCCTGTAACATTCCTCTTGGATCATAGACTCATAATAGAAAAGAAGACGAAGGGAAACAGATGGTCGAAATATCCAATATAGATAGAACTCTGCAGTAATAGGTGTGTCAAGAATAAGATCACCCCTTGTTGTTGTTTTTAATTGTTTTGAAGGGTTTTACGGCGCTTGCAACACATTTAGGTTACATCAGCGCCAGTAAAAAGGAATAAAATGGGATAGTAAAAAGTTCCAGAGTTACAATTAAAGTACCCAAGAAAAAGTAAGACGGGGGAACTGGGAACAAATAGGGATCAGATGTAGTTTCCAAGAGCATACCACCAATGTACTTAGTTTGAGATCACCTATAAGTCTCATCCAGACACAAGCACAAAATCCAACAAAGAGGAATACACTCAAATGCTTACATTATACATTCAAAACAACAAATATAATAATACATAACAGAGAGATGATTTACAAGGAAAAAAATGTCATCTCCCAAAACAATAACTATGCATTTGACTGTTTCCCTCCCAGATAGGACTTCGGCCAGGGCCAGGACAAAACCAAGTAATCTCATTCCAAGACAAAGACAGAAAGCATGTTGGAAAACAGATATAAGGGGATAGAAGACAAAGCATGTACCCCCCCCCCCCTGCCCACTATGGGAGGTCAGGAACCCCACCCAGAGATCACCCCTTAGTTTGATTTTTAAAATAGTATCAATATTTAACAATAAAATTCCCTTTATTCATCCCAAATGGATTTTTTTTTCTCTAGGGTCCATTCCAAGGGAAGACTGGAATAACCGAGGCGTCAGCCGCAGTGCAGCACCGCAAATTTAGCTAGGGCGAGGTGACTATTTACAATTAAAAGCACCCAAAAAGGCAAGATAAATGAGAACTGGTTCAAATAATACATTCATTATAATTAAAGTTAACTTCATAAAATATAATGAACCCCAACATCTCTTGCACAAAATTTCAAATTGGCTATAACTTTCGAACCACTCAAGATATTTGGATCATATAAAAAGCTTAATAAACGTCAGTCTCTGATCTGTGGATTGCTATACATATCTTGAATATTTTTTAAAAATTGGGTTGAATGTCCAATTAAATTAAAGACACAAAAATCAAAATTTCAATCTTTAACAGCAATGGTTTAGCCACATTTTTTCCCAGAAGAAAGAAAAAAAATGAAAAAGTCTGGAAAAGGCAAAAGACGTAGTTTACTACCTCAGTGCTGCTAGGCTCTGATCAATGACTCGGAATTTTTTACCTCAGGAGCGAATAGCAAAAGTTATCAAGGATCAATATATATTTAAACTTTTTTGTTTAATGCAACAATACTACATATCAGGGAGACGATTTACAAGGAAAAATATCATCTCCCAAAATTATAACTATACATTTGACTGTTTCCCTCCCAGTCAAGGACTCCGGCCAAGGCTAGGACAAAACCAAGTAATCCCATTCCAAGGCAAAAATACAGAAAGCAACTGGGAAAACATTTTTTCATCTTCTTCTTCTTCTTCTTCTTCTTCTTCTTCTTCTTCTTCTTCTTCTTCTTCTTTTTCTTCTTCTTTTTCGCTCGGAAATAAAGGATATAAGGGGTTTGAAGGGGCAGCGTGACCTCCTGCCCACCATGGAAGGTCAAAATCCCCACCCAGTCAGTTTAGTGCTTATGTCATGAAAATAATTCGCGGGGCATACGTTTATGTTTCAAATTGTTCTCCGGGAGCAATCTCCCACTCGTACACGCATACACACACAAGCTCACATATATTGCTCTCTCTCTCTCTCTCTCTCTCTCTCTCTCTCTCAATCTATCTATCAATCCATCTCTCTCTCTCTCTCTCTCTCTCTCTCTCTCTCTCTCTCTCTCTCTCTCTCTCTCTCTCTCTCTCATGCATAATAAAAATTATAGTCATAAACTTTAAAACGAATTTTAAAAATAAAATAATTTGCATATTTATCATTACTTCAATATAATTTATTGATGACAGAATTTGCTCTCCTCATCTTGACAAAATTGTTCATACTTGCAAGTTCCATTCTTCAGACCCTTCATTAAATCATCGACAAAAAGCCTCTCTTTAGGATCATTCAAAAGAAGCAGTCGAGCGCACTCCACCAGCATCGGGTCAAATTTTTTACCAGAGTCAATTAAATTTTTCAAATTAACCCAGTACTTCGTATTCAGACTGGGAGTTGACTTCGCCAACAAACACCACAAATAAATCCCCATGGCATACGAATCGGCCTTCAACCCGTCGTATGGACCAACATGATTTGATTTGGAAGCCAATACTTCCGGAGCCACGAAAATGTCAGTCCCTGCAAATCCAATCACAAAATTACTCTCAGCTGGCAATCGTTCAGCTAGTCCAAAGTCCGTCAAGAAAACGTCTTGATTCTTTACTAAAATGTTATGCGGTTTTATGTCACGGTGAATTATTCTCTTCAAGTGTAAATGTTGAACAGCGCTTAGAATATTGACAAAATATTTCCTGGCCAAGTCATCTGGTATGTTCGATATATGGTTATTTAGAGACCCGTCTGGGAAGTACTGAAGCATAATCACCCCATATGAAGGACCCACAGCTCCTAAGACTACTTCAACAATATTTTCATGCTTAATGGATTGGAGAATTCCACATTCCCTATGAAAAGTGTGTAGTCTTCTTTTACTTTTCATAGAATCGCTATAGGTAAAAGAAAATACCTTGGCCGCAAAATTGAATTTGGTGATGGCGTCTTCTACGAGTAGAACATGCCCATTGCAGCCACTTCCAAGAACTCCTATCTGCTTTAGATTGAGACAATCAAAAACTGGGACGGGAAGGTGATGATATCTAGCTCCTGTTTCAATGTTGAACATATTCGTGGAGTTATAAACCGAGGAATAGAGCATTGTTGTCTGCATTCTTGTCCTTATTCCCCTTTTAGGGATTCAACAAAAGCGTGTGTACAAGATGATATTTTTCAACACTTGGATGCTAAAGAGACTTTTAGTTGATTCCGCCTTGACAATAAAATTGTAATTTGCATCAGAGTCCATATCCAAAGTATTTGTTACTCATTGAGTGTCTGTCTCTGAATGCACCACGTCAGATTGCCTTTGAAATAAATATAATAAAATTTTATGAAATGACATTGATTGTCGACTGGTAGTATCAAAGCAGTAAGATGTTGGAATGAATAAGAAACTGAAAGTGTATAATCTAGAACTAAAGACATATAAAAAAAAGAAAAGAAAAATAGTGTTTCAAAACCATAAGACCCATGAATCCGGAGTTTATTCCGGGATTTCTACAGCGTGAAACGGGGCAATATCAATTGCTTGTTACCCTTTTGATCGGACGCTAGTCTATCGCAAAGTACTCCCCACCAAGTCGGACGGAACCAGATACTCAATCAGTACTGGCTGGAGAAGGGTGGGGGAAGGTAGAAAAAAAATCTCGACTTCATCCGGGATCGATCTAGGTCCCTTTGCTTGTGAAGCGAGTGCTTTGGGGTCCCTAAAGATATAAAACTCTAATTTAATTGATATGCTAAACGGAGCAGAGTAATTTCATTGACATTAAACTACAAGAGACACAAATTATGTCTTTTATGACCTTTTCTAATTTAACATTTGTATCCAAGCATCTACTTTGCCTTGACATACTAGTTAATGTCGTACAGCTATGTGGTCTAAGTTGTATGCTTAGACGGTCTATGGTTCGAGTCCCGCTCTGAGAGGTGCATAATGGAGTCCTTGGAAAAGGTTCTTTGCTCACATTATCCCACCATACTCGGTATAAAATGAGTACCTAGCAGTAAACAGCCTTGTTCGGCTACGCGGGCTTGTGGTATGACACTCGCTTTTGGATCGGAATTTAATGTCTTCGAGCCTCTCTCGGCGCATAGTTGAGTCCTTGGAAAAGGCTCTTTACTCATATTCTCTCACCGTACTCAGGTGTAAAATCAGTACCTAGCGTAACAGCGTTGTCTCTGTCCGAAAAAACACGTAATATCGCCAAACAGGCGTCGTGTCTCTAGTTTAAATCTCCTAAGGGAACCCCCAGAATCTTCAGTTTTCATGAGAAATCCTTTGACCACCGCACCATGAACCCTGATTGTGGAACAAAAAAATTGAAACAAAAAAGTGAAAATCCACTTACCTTTAGAAAACTGAACTAATTTAGGCTCGTAGTATGTACTCTATTAAACATTTAATCTTATTATCATATTAATGTGTTTTTAACATGTCAGTTATATATATATACATATACATATATATATATATATATATATATATATATATATATATATATATATATATATATATATATATATATGTATATGATGTGTTGATGTAAACCGCACGTGAAAAATTTTATTGGAACTAGGTATAATAATAATAATTATAATAATAATAATGATAATAATAATAATAATAATAATATCCTTATCATTATTATCATTACACGTTTAGTGTTGCTGTTGGCTAGGGAGTCCTTGTAAATTGGATATTGCGCTAAATAAGAGCTCAAGTTCTTGTCTCGAAAATCATTGTAATAAAGCTTTATGAATATTCAAGTTCTTTAGGGGCTCAGACGTCTTGTTTCATCTTAGGTTGTTCATTATAGATTGATGTGTACGAGTCCTCGTATGTAGCTAATAGGCTCCAACAGTCATGACGTCACTTCCCTCGTAATCACGCATAGTAGCTCAGTTACTGGCTTTAAACTATCGGAACAATGGCGGACGCCCTTATGAAATATTTCTCGACGATCATAAAAGTGTATCCAGAGGAGAAAAACATTATAAAATTGATCATGTTTTGACTTTTATACATTCTTATCACATGACATAAGAAAAGTTCTAGCCAGAATGAAGAATAAAAAGTACCTATTATCTTTGTTAAGAATCACGCAGCTCGCCGTTGCTGGGCGACGTGATATCAGACTATTGAATCAATTTGTCACCAGAATCATCAACCAGGAATTAAGTCAGTATGATTCATTCGATCGGGTGTGAACAATTTTCAATAGCATCAGTATTCTATGATAGTAATTTCCGACTTTACATACATTTTTCATACGTTCAAAGTTGTGTAAATTGTCTGTGAATTATACCATACAATCTATAGGAGGTTTTATAATAATAAACAATTGTGTAAGGCATTTAAAGCATAATTCCTATATTAAACCTTCTAATAAGATAAGATCAGATGAGGTAAAAAAAAAAAACCCACAAAAAAACAACCAAAAATAAAAAAGATACTTGATAGTTTATCTAGAGCAACATCCATGAAACGTACTCAAAGCACTTTACAAAGGGTCCCTGACCAACAGCAACACGTAACATGTAGAACAAGACATGACGCTTCTTAGGCGATATTACATTTTCCCCCCGACAGAGACGACGCTAATAAAGGCCAGGTACTCATGTAACATCAATACGGAGAGGAAATGCGATTAAGAGTCTCAGTTAAAAGTAAAGAGTCCAAGGATTCAGCTTTGCGCCGAGCGAGGTTCGAACCCTAGACCTTCCAATCTGAAAGCGAGTTCATACCACAAGACCACATAGTCGCACAAAAATGTGATCAGACTCATCAATTAGGTATTGTGTCCGGATAAATAATTAATATACAAATATGAACATTTAGATAGATCCACAATAATTCCACAAATATACCATGCTCAATTCGTTTCACAATATTTCATTACTTCTTCCAAGAGGCCAATTGAACTAAATTTTCATTTCTTATAGTTCTATCACCTATAAAGTGTCATTTTCGTACTCATCATCATATCTTGTCGAACCAGTGAGTCAGCCAGTCCCGGGCAGTCTGGTTGCATTCCCTCAGGTCAGCATTGGTGCAGTGAGGTCCCAGCGAGCATTCGGACAGGATGTGGACAGGATTTTCGTACTGACTCCTCAACAATATCCGTCACTACCTATAGTCGGGTACTCATCTATCTCCGAGTCGAGTGTAAAAAGCATTACCCAAGGACACAACGTCAGGAGCAGCATTTTCCATGACCAGTGTCATGCATCCGGCCACTGACAACCTTCAACAGCGCTTAAATATTGTGACAAGTCGAGACACCGTACCGCTGATCTACCGATACTGATGATGTTAAAAAGTGAACTGAACTAATAATAGATATGGCGACCTACTCTAGAAAGACGTATATTTTAAAAAATGGCCAGAAAACTCGCCCTTCAAATATCGATCGATTTAAATGACCCTAATAACTCACATTGGCAAAAACTCTCAAACCTGGGACTTAATGAGTTCTTCATTAAAGTCCCAGGTTTGAGAGTTTTTTGGGTTAATAAAAATAAAAATAAAATAAAATTCCCTTTATTCATCTCCAAGGGGAAATTTGTCTTTAAGGTCTATTCCAAAGGAAGATTGGAATAACCCAGGCATCAGCCGCAGAGCAGCGCCGCTAAGTGAGCTAGGGCGATGTGACTTGCTCAAGGCCACACAGCGCAGCGGCGGGTGATTGAACTCTGGACCTTTCGGGTACAAAGCAAAGACCGTGCCACTGTGTCATGCTCCCCAAGTCCATTTAAATCGATCGATATTTGGAGGACGAGTTTTCTGGTTAAATGTTTAAATACCTGGGTGAAAGTTAATACTACAATCATCGATACATTTTGGGTTTTAGAGTTTAAGGACCTTAAGCTCATTGTCCACAATCAAACGCATAAAATAAACAACCCATGACTTCTCGCAAAGCAGAATTATTACGGGATGAGCTCCGTAGTTGCTTGAATAATAATTCATATGGAGAACGCCCACTTCGATGGAGACTTTTTCTTTACTATTTCCTATATTTTACCTTTCATGAACTAGATAGAGAAATCCGTTCACGACAATTATCTTCCACACGGGAAGGAGAATCAACACACCATTAGTGTAAACATTTCAAAGTTTGAGTCATATTTTATTGCGAACGATGAAAAGCTCAAAGGAATTTGGCATTGTGAGAAAACGTTTTGGTCAATCACTTTCGCTATTCAAAATTCGTAATGACACTTAAAATTAAGCCCGCAAGCAAAAAATCACGGCACCACATTTCGTAACTTTGGAGGAATTTGTAATATTCCATGCGCATGGGACTTGGAAAGGACTATCTAGCTCTATAATTGGATTCAGTAGCCTGATGTCACGCCGCCCGGCAACGGTGGTCATCTTGGTTCTAAACAAAGAAAATCATTACTTTATATTCTTCAAGCTGGCTAGAACTTTTCATATGTCTTGTGATCAGAATGTGTAAAAGTCAAAACATGATCAAATTTATGTTATTTTCCCCCTCTGGATACGCTTTTATGCTCGCCGGAGAAATATTTCATTCGGGGTCCGCCATTGTTCCGATAGTTTAGAGCCAGTGTTACTAAGTTACCATGCGTCATAAGGAAGTGAGTGACGTTACGACTGTTGAATCCAATTGTGATTGAAGTGGCGCCTATATTTGGAATTTCTTCCTTTAAAAGATTTTGGCCAGAAAACTCGTACTCCAAATCTGAATCGATCAATATTTTTATTTATTTATTTTTTAATTATGAGTTTCTTGGCTAAAAACAATTTGATGCGGGGTTTTTTATTGGGGTTTTTTTTTTCAGAGTAAGACAAAATTGATCGACAAAGAATTTTGGCTGAAGTGTTAAAAGCGTTCGCAGAATTCATAAAACATTTCCAATGATAAAATTACAAGGGCTGTATATTACTGAGCATTTTGAGCTTTGATATAGCGCAAAATCCACTAAACGTGCTCAAAGCGCTTTACAAGGGGTCCCTGTCCAACAGCAACATTTAACATTTAGGACAAGACATGACGTCTGGTAGGCGATAATATTATACTTTTTTTTCGGACAGAGACAACGCTGTTAACGGTCAGGTACTCATTTTACACCTGAGTACGGTGAGAGAATGTGAGTAAAGAGCCTTTTCCAAGGACTCGACTATGTGCCGAGCAAGGCTCGAATCCAGGACCGTCCGATCGGGAAGCGAGTGTCATACCACTAGACCACATAGCGGCACAATGTATTAATATTATATGAAATGAAAGACAAACAAGTTTGAACAGGGTACTCACCATTATACTAAGAGAATATAAAGAAATATCACGATATCTTCTTATTTACATCAGAATATGTGTCCAATTTGAATGAAATAAAAACTCAGTAAAATTGTAGTTAAAATACTATTATATATACGATGTGGAGTTTAATTCTTTTTATTAAGATAAAAAATAAAAAGACTTAAGTTACAAGTCCTAATTTACAATTAAATGACTACTGCCTCAACACCTCATCTTACAGACTATTTAATTTTTTTTTAAAAACAATACAAATGTAATGTGTCAAATATATGTCGTGTTAGTGGTACGTGAAATTTACTCATCCAGTATCTGAACACATATAGATAGATCTATTTTTAACTTTAATGGTATTCAACATAACTCCTATCACCCTTTAATGGCGAGAATTAATTCATTTCAAAATTTTGAAGACATTATTGATTATAATACCAACACCAAGGGGTACATAGGTGGACATGTAAAGAGGTAATGAAATATGCCAGCATAAACAATAATAACCAACGCAACACAATTATGCCTGGCCTTAAACGTTAATTGATGGCATGCGTTTAAGTAAGATATTCACACCATTACCTGCCAGATTCAACGTACAAACCCAAAACGTTTCGTCTTATTGATAGATAAAACGAAATTTACGTCAGTCAACTTTTTGTTATTGTTTTTAGCCAGCCATATTTATGAGTTTTAAAAAAGTAGTCCCTCAGTGCCAATAGACCCAATGAACCGGAGTTTATCCAGGTTTCTATAGCGTGAAACGGACAATAGCAATTGCTTGTTACCCTTGGGATAGGACGCTAGTCAATCACAAAGTATTTTCCGCCATATCTAACAGACCCAGCTACCCAACCAGTCCTGGGCGGACAGGGAAGCCAGAAAAAAAACCTCTCGACTTCACCGAGGATCGATCTTGGTCTCTTTGCGTGTGAGGTGAGTGCTCTACCAACTGACCTATAGACAGAATGACATTGACGTCACTCGGGTCTTTGTTATTATTTTTTGCCATCCACGTTTATGAGTAATTCTCACTAAACTGTATTAACCAGACTATAAACGCTTCAAGTTACACAGTTTTGTGTGTTGGTCCGTTATACTTCCGGACGGCAATGTTGTGAGCTTCTTAGCCAAGGGCATACTATCTATAGATAGAACGAAGATGACGTTAATCAGGTCTTTGTTATTGTTTTTTGCCATCCGCGTTTATGAGTATTTCTCACTAAATTGTATTAACCAGACTATAAATGATCATGATTACACACAGTTTTGTGTGTTGGCCAGTTATACTTCCGGAGGGCAATGTTATGAGCTTCTTAGCCAAGCGCATACTATCTATAGATAGAACGAAGATGACATCACTCAGGCCTTTGATATTGTTTTTTTTCATCCGTGTCTGTGAGTAATTCTCACTAAACTGTATTAACCAGACTATAAACGTTCATGGTTTTGTGTGTTGGTCAGTTATACTTCCGGATGGCAATGTTGTGAGCTTCTCAGTCAAGCGCATACTATATTTAAATACAACACACACAAAAAACAAGCAATCTTGTCTCGTTGTGAGGGTACAACGGACCAACACACAAAACTATGTGTAACCTTAAAGTTTTTAGTCTGGTTAATACAGTTTAGTGAGAATTACTCATTAAGGCGGATGGCAAAAAACAATAACAAAGACATGAGTGACGTCAACTTCGATCTATCTTAAACGTTCAAGGTTATACATAGTTTTGTGTGTTGGTTGATCCGTGATATCTCCGGATGGCAATGTTGTGAGTTGCTTAGCCAAGCGCACAGCAAAAGACAGTCATCTCAGTGTTCTGTTGTATACAGCCCCCCGCCCCCCCCCCCCCCCCACACACACACACACAAACACATCGATTTTAAACATTTTAACCGGAAAAATCGCCCTTCAAATATCGACTGATCAGATCCCAGGTTTGAGAGTTTTTGACAAGATGGGGGTCATTTTAATCGATCGATATTTGAAGGATGAGTTTTCCTGGCTAAATTTTTAAATACGTGTTGTCGTTTTTGTTTTTTTGTTTTTTGTTTTTTTGTTTTTGTTTTTTTTTTTTTTCAGAGCATTGCAGTGTTTGAGATGTCAAGCCATTTGAATGTGTGTGTGTTTGTGTGTGTTTGTGTGTGTTTATGTGTGTGTTTGTGTGTGTGTGTTTGTGTGTGTTTGGGTGTTTGTGTTTGTGTGTTCTTGTGTGTGTTTCTGTGTGATTGTGTGTTTGTGTGTGTGTGTGTGTGTTTTTGTGTGTTTGTGTGCGTCTGTGTGATTGTGTGTTTGTGTGTGTGTGTGTGTTTGTGTCAGTGTTTGTATATATGTGTATGTGTGTGTGTTTGTGTGTGTGTTAGTTGCTTAAGATTGAGATATCAAGCCATTTGAATGTGTGTGTGTTTGTGTGTGTTTGTGTGTGTTTATGTGTGTGTTTGTGTGTGTGTGTGTTTGTGTGTGTTTGGGTGTGTGTGTTTGTGTGTTCTTGTGTGTGTTTCTGTGTGTTTCTGTGTGTTTGTGTGTGTCTGTGTGTTTTTGTGCGTCTGTGTGATTGTGTGTTTGTGTGTGTGTGTTTGTGTCAGTGTTTGTATATATGTGTATGTGTGTGTGTTTGTGTGTGTGTTAGTTGCTTAAAATTGAATCTTTGCTAAAAATATTAGATTACATATTAGCGATCTATTTCTTGAGTTAAGTGTTTTGATGAAGATAATGAATTTTTATTTAATGTTTGGTTTACATGCAAAGCTAGAATTTCTGATTATATTCACATTAGATTAAATTTCTAACGTCGAGGAACAACCAAACATGATACAAACTGAAACGGTGGGAAATAATTAACATTCACCAATGTCAAAATGTAGTCATAGAGCTTTTTTATAGAGCTTTTATATAGCGCAATATCCACTTAACGTGCTCAAAGCGCTTTACAAGGGCTCCCTGGTCAACAACGACATTTAACATGTAGGACGAGACATGACGCCTGTTAGGCGATATTACAATTTTTCGGACAAAGACAACGCTGTTAACGGCCAGGTACTCATTTTACACCTGAGTACGGTGAGAGAATGTGAGTAAAGAGTCTTTTCCAAGGACTCAACTATGTGTCGAGCGAGGCTCGAACCCAAGACATTCCGATCCGAAAGCGAGTGTCATACCACAAGACCACATAGCCGCACATAGTCATCCTGTTCTTGCATACATTTTGCCAGATGGGTATGGTTTGTTTGTTTGTTTGTTTGTTTGTTTGTGTTTTGGGGTTTTTTTTCTTTGTTTTTTTTTTTTCGATTGTCATTTGTAAAGAAAATTAAAAATTTGAAAGCTGAATAGATTTTGCAATCTTTCAGAGCATGAAATTTGATAACTGCAAATCTACTTTTTCCAGAGTAAGACATATCCAGGACTAGGAAAGACAATTAAAGTAAATGATTGTTAGTGTCTTTTCGTATCTCTATCAATACAGAAAAGAAAGTGAAAATTTGTTATCTTTCTGTAAACAAAGAAACAAATACAATAAATTACTTTTGTTCTCTGAATATTATAAGACCTGCATTTTTCTTTCAACTTAGTTTAAGGAATTTGTATTCAAAGAGAGATTTTCCCTGTTTATTCTTTGCGTTGAAGATCCACTGTTTGAAATGATTTATGCGTAATCCTGAATGCCTGATCACCTATCATAGTATAGATAGCATGCGCTTGGCAAAGAAACTCACAAATTGCCATCCGAAAGTATAACGGACCAACACACAAAACTATGTGTAAACTTAAACTTTTATAGTCTGTTCAATACAGCTTAGTGAGAATTACTTACTGACAAACATGGATGGATAAAAACAATAACAAAGGCTTGAGTGACGTCATCTTCGTTCTATCTATAGGTAGTATGCGCTTGGCCAAGAAGCTCATAACATTGCCATCCGGAAGTATAACGTACCAACACACAAAACTGTGTGTATCCATGAACGTTTATAGTCAGGTTAATACAGTTCAGTGAGTATTACTCATAAGCGCGGATGGCAAAAAACAATAACAAAGACCTGAGTTATGTCATCTTCGTTCTATCTATATAAAAACGAAGCTAACGCCTCTCCGCTCTTTGTTGGAGTTTTTAGACTGCGAGATTAGTTCTTTCTAAAATATTGATGCTGTGCTTTTGGGTAAAATACTCTCAACACCCGCCAGCCACATCAAATGTACCAACTCCCAAAATGATGCGTAACATTTAACTTTAATTTTGGCCATTCTATTGTCTGATTAATAGAATTGAGTGACAACAAATCAGCCACCAGGCTGTATAAAACAATAATAAAGAACTCAGTGACGTTAACTTCGTTCCTCCGATAGATAGAACGAAGATGACATCACTCAGGCCTTTGTTATTGTTTTTTTTTTTTTTTGCCATCCATGTTTGTGAGTAATTTTCACTAAACTGTATTAAACAGACTATAAACGTTCAAGGTTACACATATTTTTGTGTGTTGGTCCGTTATAGTACTTCCGGATGGCAATTTTATGAGCTTCTGAACTGAGAATTGTGTGACTCAGCCACAGGGTTTTTAGGGAGTATAGATAGAATGAAGATGACGTCACTCAAGCCTTTGTTATTGTATTTTGCCATCCGCGTTTGTGAGTGATTCTCACTGAACTGTATTAACCTGACTATAAAAGTTCATGGTTACACACAGTTTTGTGTGTTGGACCGTTATACTTCCGGATGGCAATGTTATGATCTTCTTAGCCAAACGCATACTATTTATAGCTGATCTCTCTATCCGTGGTGTTAATTATTTCCAATGGCTATCAAGATCTTGTTGTGACTTACTTTAGTAATAAGAAAACCCCCCCAAAACGTGAGCTTTTATATAGCGCAATATCCACTAAATGTGCTCAAAGCGCTTTACAAGGGGTCCCTGGCCAACAGCAACAATTAACATTTAGGTCGGGGCATGACGCCTGTTAGGCGATGCTACCTTTTTTTTCTCTTTCGCTGTGAACGGCCAGGTACTCATTTTACACCTGAGTACGGTGAGAGAATGTGAATAAAGAGTCTTTTCCAAGGACGCAACTATGCGCCGAACCCAGGACCTTCCGATACGAAAGCGAGTGTCATACCAAAAGAACACACAGCCGCACAGTACGGAGGGCGCTGCCGTTTATTTTAGTTATTCAGGCAATAACTCGGCATCATCTTAATTATTTTTAATTCTGATATGTAGAGAGATATTGGTTCAGGGTGGTAACTGTTGATGTTGGTGTTCTCCCTACATATTTGTTGCTATGAAGGAAAGATTCTGCCATTGCAGTTTGGGCTGGGATGTTAACATCTCGGCGTAAAATGTGACCAAATAGCTTCCATCGTTGTTCTTTTATCACTGTACTCAGGCGTTGGACTCTGATCCTTTAATTGGAGATCATCATTTGTAATTGTCTTTGGCGAATAGATTCCGATTACGCGGTGGTATGAATCAAGACTTTCTAATTTCTATTTCATGAGGCCCCAGGTTCCACAACGATATGTCAATATCGGATTAATAAGTACCTCGTAAATCTGTATTTGTTTATTCTCACTGATTATAATATTATCTCTATTCCATGAATTTTGGAGTTGGTTGAATGCATTGGTGGCCAGCTGCTTTCGTTTTCTGATGTTTTCATTTTCGTTAATCAAAACTGCCTCGTTTTCGTACACCTTTCCAATCGTTTAAGTTTCTGTTGATTCAACTTTTGGATTCCATGCTTCTAGATTAGTTGATATTATTGGCGTGTATATTATCGCTTGATTCTCTGATCTAATTATTATGTCTGAATCATCTGGGCATATCAATTCACGTTTAACTTTGTTTGTTGGTCGTAATTTTGGTCCTAGTTCTTCTCATAGCCGATTCGAAGGATATCGTGAACAGAATTGGACTCGAGCTGTCTCCTTGAGGGGATCCAATTGAGGTTGATATTGTTGTTAATTCTCTGCCGGATTCAAATTGCAATAATGTATTTGATAACAGGCATCTTATGAGCTTTACGTGGTCTTTGTCTAAGAATGAGTCAAGGATATATAACAACTTGGTTCTGCATATGCTGTCGAAAGCTGAAAAGCATATATATTCCAAGTATGGCAAATTCTTCCTTATATTTTTGAGTTCTGGCCCCATACTTTATCCGCAGTGCTTCTATTTCATCTAAACCCGCATTGTGATGGTGATAGATATTCCTCTACTTCTTCTATAATTCTGTTGAGAGTGATTGTGCATACAACGTTTCTTAGCGTGGTTAATAAAACGATTGGTCGTAAAATTATAAAGGGCCTTTCTTATTTGAACCTCGCGAGGTCCCAGGTTTGAATTTTTTTTTCCAAAATGAGGGTCAGTTAAACTGCTCGATATTTGAAGAGCGAGTTTTCTTGACAACTTTTTAAAAACGCGTCTTTCCAGAGTATGAAAGTTAACAGGTTAATAAAAGTACTTTCCGCCAGATATAACAGACCCACTTATCCAGCTGCCAGCTGGGTGAACAGGGAGGTTGGAAAAAATATATCGACTGCACCCGGGATCGATCTTGGTCTCTTTGGGTGTGAGGCGAGTGCTCTACCAACTCAGCTACCGGGACCCCTTTGTGTAGCTGCAGTAAGTAAACTCCTTCTTACAATTGTGTTGAATACGACGAAAAAAATGTCTTTTCATATCGTTAGATTTTTTTAAGATTTTAAAGTAATCGATAATATACAATTAAAGATAGAAAAATAAGGAAGTTCAAACTCTGTGACTGTGGACACCCAAAATGGCTTCTAGAAAATCTGGTGTTGTTGTGATTATATCGGTCATGATAAGATTTTTCTTCATTACCACGACGGTGCTCGTAACTATCCAATCAATTCAACCAAATCCACCGAAAGTCACAGAAAATAGAAGATTTGGCATGATGCGCAACCCCAAAGATTTGAAAAATATGCTCCAAAATGCCGAACTGACAAACTTACTTCAAGATGCCAAATTGTCAAATTTGCGTCAACATGTTAAATTGACAAACGTGCTTCAACATGCAAAACAAAATGAGCCTGCCTCTGAGGCGATAGCAGCTCCTGGTAAAGTGACGTCATATGAACGTTTTTTCAAAGGTACCGAAAGGTAGCCATAATAAACATAGTTAGAGAGGATAAACATCGTTGGCAATACATTTCAGAGAGTAAACAAACTTTGAGAGAAGAAAACAATCTCATTTATGGCAGAACACATCGTGTCGATTGTCTGAAACGGTATAGATAGAATGCGCTTGGCCAAGGAGTTCACAACATTGCCATCCGGAAGTATAACGGACCAACACACAAAACTCTGTGTAACCATGAACTTTTATAGTCGGGTTAATACAGTTTAGTGAGAACAACTCACAAACGCGGATGGCAAAAACAATAACAAAGGCCTGAGTGACGTCATCTGCATACTATCTATAGAATGTCAGGTACTTTCTATAAAAACAAAGGAGATGCAGTCACTGAGCTACTACTAGCGCCTCACACTGACGAGTCAGATCTGTGGGTGGATTATGCCGAGTTTGAAAGAAGTAAGCCACGTGAACGAAGAATAAATTAAATGTCGGAGGAGGTGTGACCACCAGAAGTCGGATAGATTTGGACATTTCCAAAAAACAACACAAACTCTTCGCCCATTGCGGACAATCACGATCCGACATGTCAGAATAATAAATGTGGTCGGAGGAGACTCACTCCTTGTTCTTGTGACTTTACTTGCTTCCTACTGAAGGTGAGCTGTTTGTGACCCCCCCCCCCCCCCCCGCCTCCCACCGCCTCCAAACGGTATTATGTGTCAGGGTGATGAAGACGCTAATGATTGAACCCATACTGAAAAAAATCAAGATTGGGTTTAGTTTGTCTATATTTTTCAATGAGAATAAATATGATCTTTTAGACTGATAAAAACAATGTTTTAAATTTCTTTATTGATTTAACTTTAATTTGACTTTTTAGCACCAGGGTTCATACCGACATAATACCGTTTTGAGTCGATGGGTTACATTTATGGGCCACAAACGGTACCCGTTCAATGAACATGATGATAAGTCCATCAACTGAAAATTTATGATTCAAGTGTTGAAAAGTCCCAGGTTTCAGAGTTTTTGTCATTTTGTCAATGTTCATTTGTTCATTTAAATCAATCGATATTTGAGGCTATGTGGTATAGTGGTATGACACTCGCTTTTGGATCGGAAGGTCCTGGGTTCGAGCCTTGCTCGGTGCATAGTTGAGTCCTTAGAAAAGGCTCTTTACTCACATTCTCTCACCTTACTCGGGTGTAAAATGAGTACCTGGCCGTTAACAGCGTTGTCTCTTTCCGAAAAATTGTAATAGTATCGCCTTACAGGCGTCATGTCTCGTCCTACATGTTACGAGTTGCTGTTGGTCACGGACCCCTTGTAAAGCACTTTGAGCACGTTTAGTGGATATTGCGCTATATAAAAACTCTAATTTATTTATTTATTTATTTAATATTTGAAGGACGAGATTTCTGGCCAAATTTTGCTGTGTCGCATCCGACACGTTAACATTTAAGTTAATATTGCTGTTGGCTTGGGACCCCTTCTAAAGCCCCTTGAGCGTATTTGTTGATATTGAAAAATTCTCGTTTAAAAAGATATCTTCTTTTTACAGGGAAGAAAAGTCGTGAGGTCACACCCTCTACTTTTCCGGTTACAAAATCCTTGAAAGTATGTAAATAGCCAGTCCTCTGATA
>NC_088372.1:16179391-16206891 GCF_034508935.2 Berghia stephanieae | reverse complement strand
CCTTATTGGTACGACAACTCCGCCTGGCAGGTGAGAGCGTGGCTCTACCGTGTGAGCTATCCACGAACACAAAATATTCGTTTCAAACTCAAAGTCATTACTAGATCCCTCTCTCACCTACTTCTTGAGACCGCCGATTCGTTCGTACACCACCATCGCGAATAATTTTGACCAGCAGTTAAGCTTAATAGCCAATATTCTCAACACAAACATATAACATAGAAACGATTGAGACATTGAGTATGCTCCGGTGTATGGGGTGAATTTTAATTCAGAAAAGTGAGTGGAGCAGGCACTTATGTTGGTAACAACAAGATATGAAGTGAGTAGAAAAGTGCCAGAAGACAATAGGATAGCTCACACGGTAGAGCCACGCTCTCACCTGCCAGGCGGAGTTGTCGTACCAATAAGGTCGCAGGTTCAAACCCCACCACCGCCGCGAAAAATTTTTATTCTCTATTGTCTTCTGGCACTTTTCTATTCACTTCATATCTTGTTGTTACCAACATAAGTGCCTGCTCCACTCACTTTTCTGAATTAAAATTCGTGTCCAATGGGGGAAATTATGGATATTTATGGTCTTATAATATGTCTGTATAGCGGGAAAACAATAACAGATTCTTTCACTTCATTATTTTGATTTGAAAAATCAGTTGTCTTTCTAGACATCAGTAAAAATTTGACATTCTTGTGGTTAATAGTTTTCTTTGAATATCACAAATTGTTGATCTAATTTTAAGTGCTTGTAAATTATGGTGCACTTAAATATAAAAAATTGTAATTCAAAACTCAGCGGCAGTATCTCACGAATTTTAATAAATATCAAAAGTACATATATGCATCTATGTTCCTGTGCAATATTATCATATTGGCAGTCTGTATATTGTTTTTACCAATTCCGTTCCCCTCAAACAGTTGTGTTGATCATAACAGTAAACTGATATGATTTATGTCTTTATGTGGTAAAATAACTCATAAAGATAATATTTTATTGACCAGTAAAGACTAAAAACCAATATTGTGTATGATGTCAATATCTCAATTTATTATCAATCTGCCTATAAGTATGACTTCTTTACAAGAAAAAAATCAATCACCCAACAAGGTTACTGGACATGCTACAATTATTGCAGTATCAATCATCAATTATAACTAACACTAAGCACTGGTACTGTTAAATTAAATGATTTGCTCAAACAGACGGATATAGTATGTGGACAAAAGAGGATTCAAAATTATGAGGGCATATAGTTTATTCCAAGTATTAACCTTTTTCTCCTTATTGACCAACTATATTCAAAACGAATACACTGTCCACATAGGTTATATAGAATCATCTACTTTCTTCCAAGAATACATACACATTTAGTCATTGTCTTATAAAGTCATCTGATATACCATTGAACTCCAGTCAGTCAAATTTAGAGATAAAACAATTGAATAACAACCAGAGTCAAATCAGTATAACACCACAGACATACCACAGCAAGATCATTTAATTTTTGGGAAATCACTGCCATATATATCTGGACGCTTCAGTCTATAAAAAGTTAAAACATTCACTTGTGCACAAAAAGAGAACTTGAACTTACATTATATTACTTATTCAACATGCAAGAATACCCTAAACATTGGCACCTATATGACACTATAAAGTCGGCATTTCCTGAGACAACCACACAAAAGCAGTACCGTATACATCTTCAAACTATAATGCCTAACAGTCATAAAAAAATATCATTTTGACTTGAATCGTAAGGGATTTAAGTAAAGAAAAAAGTTATCAAGCCATTAAAAAGTTGGCTTTCAAATGTGCCCAAAACTCATAATATTTAAATCAGTTAAATGCTTTAAAAAATACTGTTAGTATTATTTTCGTCTAATGGTTTATATTTTATTCCTAAACTTATATTTGGACATTAATTCATGGCATGGAATACTGTGGGAGAGAAAATGAGGATCTCACCAAGTCATGCCAAATAAGAAATTTACAATAAAAAATTCATAACTTTTAAGGTTTTACTGCCCGGACAACAAAACTTGGCATGTGTCAAGATAATCATTTTTACTTTATCATGATGCTTGTTCAATCATTTTCTGCCGCTGGGAATTAAATTATTGATATGCAAATTACAACAAATTAATTTCATTGATAGCTCAAAAACCACTAAATTGACACCTCTCTTATGAGCAGCCTTAAGAGGACACATTATTATCAACCATGGCATATGATGAAAGAAACCCTTGCTTTGCTTGTGGTGAGGGAACAATTTTCATATTTGTGTTAGCAATTGAGCAATACCATGAAATATTGCAACAATTAATTACCATCAGCGGCATCACAGATTCCTACTGACCGCTACCTGTTCCACCCATGGGCTGACCCCACTAATGGGGTCAGGTTGACCTAGCACTGAAATACCGCTCAGAGGGGAAAATGCCACGCAGTGAATGGTGAGAAGTTGAAACAGACAGATATAAAAGGGTCTCATAGTCATCAAAGGAACATTTTATTAGCACTGGTCTCTGTCTTGATGAGCAATATTGGCCCCATATCTTTACATCTGACTCCCTCTCCGATCAAACCACGTGAGAAAGTAAGCAAGGGAGCTAATTTCGAACACGCTGAACGTTGTTATGGAAACGATTTTGTTGGGAACGGCTAATTACGTAGATCTTAAAACCACATTGATTACAATGGTATTGTTTATGAAACTAATTTTTTGGCGATTTTCTGTTTTGAAACTCGAAGTGATGGTATTTGTGGTAACCATGCAAGAACTAAATAATATAAACGTTATAAAAACAAAAGTGAACAGTGTAAAAAGAATTGTATGAAACAGCGCCCGAAATCAGACAGAAGACTACGGATTAGAATCATTTAGAAAAAAAAATCATCAGTCTAGTTTTTGAGTAGGGATTGAAACTCAGACCTCATGATTACATGTTGGATGAGCTACACTTCATGAGTTACCCGATAGTATTGACAATTCAATGCTTATATTCTTTCACAGGAGTACCCGTTTCCACTGTAAACTCTTTCCTGTATCATTTCAAACAAGCATTGAACACACACACAAAATTTGAAGACAACAGCAGACATGTGCTCTGTTTTTTTGTGTTTGTTTTGATAGTGTGATCCATGCTGATCCAATACGAAAAGGGTGTTTAATTTCAAGTCAAAATAATTTGAATGATAAACTTTAAAGGTCGGGAAACACATTTCATTCTCATTTAATCAGAAAACTGCAGTACTCTTGAAAAACGCGAATTTCAAAATTTATTTTGCCTGAAAACATTTTCAAAATTCGATCGATTAAAATGACCCTCATCTTGACAAAACTCTCAAACCTGGGACCTCGCAAAGTCGATCGATTTTTGAAGGGTGGTTTCTGACGAGACTTTTAAATACGTGTCTAAAAAGAATTTTCAACATAGTTTGGCCTACAAAAATATAAATAGTGGATCAATTAAAGACAGCTGACTGTTCTAACATAGAAAGCCAAATTAAAGAAGAAGATGGCGTTGGCCAACGCTGCTAACTCAGGTACTCATTTTACACATGAGCACAGTGAGAGAATGTGAGTGAAGAGAACTCAACTACCCGCGGCTCCGAGTGGGACTCGAACCTTGGACCATCCGATCCGAAGGCGAGTGTCACACCATGTTATCCGTTTTGAATATTTACTGCCAGTGCTCTTTTAATATCCGTCACTGTCAATGGCAAGTTCTCATACGTATACCTGAATCGAGTGAGATCAACAACACAACATTGGAGTTAGAGTTATATCACCCATCTGGTCACTTATCATGCCCAACATCACTTGCTTTTGGTACAAGACGACACGATGTGCCTTTGGAGATACCGGTGCCATACACACCACGCCACTGTTTATATTAGTCAATGACCACCTAAGTACAATAGATTACAGCAATAAGGATGAAGAGTCTGGGTGGGGATCCTGACCTCCCATAGTGGGCAGGGAGGTACATGCTGTGTCTTCTATACCTCCATACCCGTTTTCCAATTGTTTCCTGTCATTGTCTTGGAATGAGATTACTTAGTTTTGTCCTGGCCCTGGTCTGGAGTTTCTTGGCTGGGAGGGAAACAGTCGAATGTATAGTTATAGTTTTGGGAGATGATGTTTTTTCCCTTGTAAATCATCTCTCTGTTATGCATTGTATTATGTTTAGTTTACATATATTATATGATTTGTAAACATTTGAGTGTATTCCTCGTAGTTGGGACCCGTGCTTGTGTCTGGATGAGACTTTTAGGTGATCTCAAACTATGTACTTTGACGGTGTGCTCTTGGAATTTACATCTGTTCCCTATTTGAACCAATTCCCCTTTGTCTCACCTTTTCTTTTGTGCTTTAATTGTAATTCTAGAACTTTTAACTATCCCATTTTCTTCCTTTTTACTGGCGCTGATATGACCTTAATGTGCTGCAAGCGCCGTAAAACCCTTAAAAACAACAAAACAAACAAACAAGGATGAAGAGTCGTGACGTCACACCTTACACTTTTCTGGTTCCGAAATCCTTGGAAGTGTGTATGTAACCGGTCCTTCGAATGATGACAAATAACGAATGTGTTACATAATATTCAATCATGAGGTGGCAGATCTATTTTAGTAACAGAATGTATAGGCAGATTCTAATGACTTACGGGATGTAAAAGAACGAGGATGGATGATCTCTATTGGCGACCACATTTTATATTTAGACTAGAAAATAAGATGCCATCACTCTGAAACCAGAAGTCTGTTTACGCAAAATTTGTATTCAGTCCTACGGAAGACTAATTTTACATTTCCAATGAGATAAGATTCAGTTGTTTTTTTTTACATCACACTTTTCTTACCTATTTGGCCAACGATTTTCGACAGGCTCCACGCGATTTGTACGGTTTAAAAAAAAAAAAAAAACAGAAGCAAAGTTAACAGTTTCAAGTCAGATTTGCATGGGATTGAATCGCCATTCACAACATTAGGAAATCAATTGGATAAGAGGAAAAGGCTAAACAAAATTGAACTTTTATATAGCGCAATATCCACTAAGTCGTGATCAAAGCGACCCTTACCATGTAGAACGAGACATGACGCCTGCTAGGCGATATCACATTTTTTCTCCGACTGAGACAAAGCTGTTAATGGCCAGTTACTCATTCTACATCTAAATACGGTGAGAGAATAAGAGTAAAGAACATTTTCCAAGGACTCAACTATGCGCCGAGCGAGGCTCGAACCCAGATGCGGGTTTACAAATGACATAGAAATTTAAGAATTTCGTCCCAAATCTTCGATGTGACAAGTATAAGCGGCGTTTATAAAAACAATTGTAGAATTTACACTTTTCAACATATTATTTATTTTCTTTAAAATTTATGCACATAGATCTAAATGTCAATAAATGGGTTTGTAACTGGTTATAGTTTGTAGCTGTTTTTTTTTTTTTTAATTTTTTTTTTGTTGGTGTTTCCAAACAACATCTACAAAGTTCATTTGGATTTTGAAAAACAAGCTAGAACACAATATTTAATGGTAAACTTTATCTAAAACAATATTACACACACCATCAACAAAACAATGTAGCTTTTGCCTGGAAAAGAAACCCCCCCAAAAAAACTACACTATCATCAAACATCCAACCCCCCCCCCCCCCTCCTCCTTGCATTACCCCAAGCAAAATACCGGGATAAGTTCTTTGACAATCTTTAACTCTCTCAACCCTAACACCGACTATATCCGTAGTATACCTTGGGGTTACTTTTACCCCATGCCTATACATTTATTACATTTTTCTGAGACAAATTATAGGCGTGGTATCAAATTTATTGTTTTTAAGTTTTTACATCTAAAAATGTCAATGAACATGTTCATTTTTCATACATTTTTTTCTTTCCAATTTTGAAAAGTAGCAAAAATCTCTAGGATTGAGTGAGTTTATGCTCATTCCGCCACCCAGCAGCGATTGGGTAGTTGGTTTGTTAGATCTTGCGGACAAAAGTGTGAGGTAGACTAGCGTACTGTCTGTCTATCTGTGCGGCTATGTGGTCTTGTGGTATGACACTCACTTTCGTATCGGAATGTCCTAGGTTCATGCCTCGCTCGGCGAATAGTTGATTCATTGGAAAAGACTCTTTACTCACATATCAAAATAAGTTTTGTGGTTATATTTTTATTTTATAAAAGTATGTATATAATAACCTTTTAAAAGTGATATATCTGGGTGGAGTTCCTGGCCTCCCATAGTGGACAGGGTAGCTCTTACTGTGTCTTCTATCCCCTTATATCTGTTTTCCAATTTGCTTTCTGTCTTTGTATTGGAATGAATGTACTAAGTTTTGCCTTGACCCTGGATGTAGTGCTTGACTGGGAGGGAAACAGTCAAATGCATAGCTATTTTGGTAGGTGATATTTTTTTTCCTTGTAAATCATCTCTCTGTTATGCATTGTTATATTTGTTATTTTGAATTAAGCATTTGCGTGTATTACGGTGTATTCCTCTTACTAGGGACATTGTGCTGGTGTCTGGGTGAGACTTTTAAAAGTGATCTCAAACTTAAGTAATTGGTGTTGTGCTCTTGGAATCTACATTTGCTCCCTATTTGAACCAATTCCCCTTTGTTTTACTCTTTCCTTATGTCCTTTTAATTGTAATTCTAGAATCTTTTTACGATCCAATTGTTTTCCTTTCTACAAAGTGATTTCAAGATTTTCTCAGTTGATATGAGAGACGCATGCGCAGTGCTATAGGCTAGTGACGTGCCCCAGAGCATGTTGCCCCTGCGCGCCTGCTACTTTCGTTTTTAGTTTTGAGTGACGCTTTATTTGAACAGGCTGACAGCGTGTTATTTATTTTATTTATTTTTCAAATCTTTAATCTACATTTAGTTGTGCGAAGAACTACGTATAGAGTGTCTGAAAACGTGCAAAACTTATTGATTATTCATTTGGCATTGAAGCGAAAATTGAATTCTTTTTCTCAAGCCCAAGGTAACTGACCAAAGTGGCAGTGGTAGTTCGCGCAACGAAGTGTGACGGTCGCTCAACTCTTGACCGAACCTTTCTTTGTTTACTTTTGTGAAACCAAATCTATCTGTGTTGTGATTGAAAACCTGTGAAGGGAGACCTTCCGCACGTTCCTCAAGGTAGCTACACTTTATATTGTTATTGTTATTTTAATCGTGGATCATTTGTAAGACATTTATTTGGGAGACCTTCCTCACTTTCCACGAGGCTGAGGTAGCTTCACTTCACTTTATATTTTGTTATCTTTAACCAGGTATTTTGAAAATGGTAAACGTCCATTGGCACTCCATCAGTAGTAAGCTGATAAATAATAAATGGCCGAGTGGCTGTGACCCGTTTTTAGGACTTAAGTGATGGGTCTCTCAGAAGTAATTGGATGGATTTTATTTAGAATTGCCTTATTTTCTTCAGGGGGAATTATTACCCTCCTATTCCTATTACTCGATACTGTTTATATATTTAGTTTAGATCAATGCTAATTTAGTCTTTTGATTGTTGATAAAATATGAATATGGTATAATTTAGTTTTTGATAAGGCTGTCATTATTCTCCGCCGGGCGGAAAATAGTCCTTCTTTTTATTTTCCGCCGGGCGGAGAATAACAAATTTGCTTATTTTCCGCCGGGTTTTTCAAGTTGAACTTTGAGACTTAGCGGACTCCCATATTCTGACCTTCGTGGTGTAGTGTAAATAATCTGGTCGTTATTTGCCCCCCCCCCCCCCTTCCTCGTTATTATTAGGGAATCAGTGGGTGATAGCGGTGGCGGTAGATGGTAGGAAATCAGTGGGTGATAGCGGCGGCGGTAGACGTTAGAGAATCAGTGGGTAATTAACCAGTAGATTTGAGACACACTTCAAGTTCAAGCTTGCCAGACTAAAATAATTTAGAGAATGAAGGGAGTTGACTTAACTCTGCTCTTTCTCACTGCTAGTTGTGTGATTAGTTCTCACTAGTGTTGCTAAATCAGACTACAAACGTTTGTGGGGAAGATTTTATGTCACTGATTATTGTGATCAGTTTATGTTGTTGTTGTAAGTGTTTTGTTATGGTATGACTGTCGTGTCTCGATCAGGCTGTTGTGAGTAATATTCATGTTGTGTTTGTTCACTGTCTCCCACGTAAACGTGACGTCATCGTGTCTATCCTATAAAAGCTTGTGACACCCTTCATTCTTTTCTCTTCGACACCAAGCCTAATTCTAGATCTACTATTTTGCCTATCGTTTGTATCTGACAGATCCGATCCGCCATACTATGTTTTAGAGTTGGACTGTACCGGGACGATTCCCGATGTGCTTTTAGAGCATTTTTAACCGCCCATATATGTCCTCTACATATATGGAGAACGCCCACTTCGGTGGAGACTTTTTCTGAACTTTTTCTTTATTTTACATATCGTGAACGAGATTGGGAAATCCGTTCACGACACGTTAAAGGTTACACATCGTCTGTGCTGTGATGGGAACAAATAACCACTATGTGTCTATAGCGCTGGTGGTAGGGCCTCAGTGGGTACTCTACTGTGTGTCAAATACCCCCCCCCCCCCTCCCCATCATGGTAAGGATGCAGTGGTCTTTAGTAATAGAGCAGGCGGTAGGGACTCAGTGGCTAATATTATTGATAGGATGGTGGCTAATAGAACTGGTGGTAGTAGAGACTCATTGGCTAATACTAATAGAGCTGATGGTAAGGTCTCAGTGGACAATAGAGCTGGTAACAGGGACTCAGTGGCTAATAGGGCTGGTGGTAAGGACTCAGTCGCTAACAGAGCTGGTAGTAGGGACTCAGTGGACAATAGGGCTGGTGGTAGTGACTAAGTGGCTAATAGTAATAGAGCTGATGGTAAGGACTCAGTGGCTAATAGGGCTGGTGGTAGGTAAATAACTAAGAATTTGTTGCAATTCAATATTCTTTATTGATCAACAATACAGAAACAGGCTTAACTTAATATAGTACCTGTAAATAAACCCAAATATAATAGAACAGTTAGAATATCCTACATTAGGGACTCATTGGCTAATAAAGCTGATGATAAGGATCCAGTGGCTAATAGGGCTGGCTGTAGGGCCTCAGTGGACAATAGGGCGTGTGGTGGGGACCAGTCGCAGTGACTAATACTGTCATGGCAGTTTTTTTGCATCGCTTGCGGCCGCGTTGCTGGCTGCAAAAAAAAAATCCCTGATTTGCATTGCGGCCGCAAACTTTGCAATGTTTTGCACAAAAAAAAACTAAAATAAAATAAATAAATAAATTTTAAAATATTTAGTGGGGACCAGTGATGACAATCTGGGATTTTAGGATTTCTTCATAAATGTTCCATTGTTTTTGTCATGTCAAACATTTTCCGCTAAGTGGTAGTTCAGGGGGAAAAAAACAATATGCCTTCTATCATTTTTGACACCTCTGCCCAGTTGCATGAATTTTGGCGACACTCCCTTATTTATGACGTTAGTCTAGACACACTGGCGTCAAATGTAAAAAGTAGCACAAGACACATGGTGGCCATAGATGAGAAGATGATCGAAAGGGAAAGGGATGGATAATTGTAATTCTAGAACTTTTTACTAGATCCCATTTTCTTCCTTTTAACTGATATGACCTTACATTTGTTGCAAGCACCGTGAAACCCTTTCATGAACGAATTATGGGCTTTTAGGAAAATTAATCGCAACTTTTTGCAAATTTTGCTGGGTTTTTTAACTTGCAAAATTTGGGATTTTTTTTTTTTGTTGCAAAAAACTGCCATGTCAGATATAGGGCTGGTGGTAGGGACTCAGTGGCTAACAGGCTAGAGGTAGGACTCGGTGGCTCACACTAACAGGGCTAGTGGTAGGACTTAGTGGCTAACACAGACTAGGAGTCCTGTATTCTCTATGGTGGCTAACAGTACAGGGCTAGTGGTATGGATTCATTGGCTAACAGGACTGGTGGTAAGGAATCAGTGGCGAGTGGTATTGGTATGGACTCAAAGGCCAATAGGGCTGGTGGTGAGGACTCAGTAGCCAATAGGGCTAGAGGTAGGGACTCAGTGGCTAACAGTAGTGGTATGAACCCAGTGACTCACAGGACTGGTGGTAGGGACTCAATGACTAATAGCGCTGGTGGTAGGGACTCAGTGTGTAATAGGCCTGATGATAGGTACTCAAGTATGTAATAGCACTGGAGATCAGAACTAAGCAGTCAACCTATATGTCACAACTGGCAGTGAATACATTTTATTATGAAAAAAAAAATTATCTCACGTTGGAACGCACTACAGTCCGCTTAAAACAAACCCTCATCTGAGCTAGGATATATTTCACCTTAAAGGAGAACCTGTAGTCAAAAATCCATTTTTTTATTGCAGTGCCAATATTGGTATTCCCCTGTTATTTCAGATGGTAGGAGGTCTAATTTGATGATTAACACACATACACACAAATTTTCAAAATAATGACTATCATAGGACAAGAAAACACGAAAATTGTGTAGATTGATCTGTCTAAAAAATGTATAAATGATTCGCTAACCCATTCCCTAAGAAAATAAATGCTGAAAAAGTTAAACACTATTGTGGTCAAATATGATTTATATCTTACGAATTCATCACTGTAATCACAAAAACTAATATATGACGCACTACCCTCATGTTTTTATTTTTTTTAATGCTGCTTGTGAGATAAGTATCTAATCAATTTGAACTACAAAATCAAATCTATTTGAGACAAAAAAAAAGGTAAATGGCGAAAATAGATTTAGCTCCAAATCAAATGCAATTTGCTTTCGCAAACTCCCAGAAAATTTTTTTTCTTTCGCCTCAATACAGGACAATTCAACACCACTTGTTTGCAACCGCTTTGTCTGAAGTTCCACAAAGATGGTTGATCTTGCTCTGGTTTGAAAAATGGAAATAGAAAAGAGGCATTTCGTTAGCAATTTTTGGAAAGGTCTATATAATCAATATCATTGTCATAAATTGAATTTGTCAAAGACATACCAATTTTTTTTTAATGGCCATCATTCTCACCATCACCAACACAGTTGAAATTTCATTGGCTTTACCATACAGGACAAAACTCTTGACAGACAACAAACTATCATTTAGATTAACGAGCATTTATACTCGAGCTTGCAAATCTCAAAATCACGGAAATCTCAAACTTGGTACAATTCCCAGTTTTAATCCCTTTATTTCGTTCATATAGTGGACACTCCCTTGCGATCTGTTGAATTTTTTTCCCCACAAATTGATTGTGTTGAACTGACAGAGAAAAGGAAATTGCAGTCTCACTATCGACTCTCTACAGAGTTCATAATAATGGGGAGTTGTGATTATAATTATAATACGAATTTTATCAAGACCACCCACATTTACCTCCCTCAAATCCTGTGTAAAATACTCAAATTGGAAAACTAAAAAACACGGAAATCTCGAACAAACAGGCATGGTCCCGACTTGTTCGAAATTCCCATGCTCGAGCGTACTGTATTGATCACCAATTACAGAGATGCCAACCTAGCCTTTTGAAAACCCATATTTTCAAGACCAAAACCTGTATTTTAGGACAAAAACCTGTGTTTATTGCGCCGTGCAGAAATCGATATCAACGCGAAAAGGTCGAATCGGACTTCGTTAACTCGTACTCGAAAAAGGGCAGTGAATTACTCATAGTTATATAGCACTAGGCTGGGCAAGATTCGCAAAATTCAGTATCGATAATGAAAGCTCTTCTGCATGAAAACACTTTTCATGTTGTGATCGTAATTTCGTGGATTTTTCACTTCAACCAAATCCCGTATTTTTCATGATAAAACCGTATGCCCGTACTTCGGAAGAAAAACCGTACAGAACACGGGAAACTTGTACTGGTTGGCATCTCTGCAATAAAAATGTAAGGCGCTATATGGAGATTTCAAAACAGTACTAACCAGTTTCAAAAAGTGCATGCAGATACTCTGCTCTGCTGGCACAGATGATGGTTTGCTGATTAACAAGATTGCCACAACACATCTTGAGCCAGCTATCTTTCTTGATTGTCAGGACAGTGCCAGTACCGTCAACTGGACTCTTTCATGTTAGCTGTCAACGAAAAAAAAAAAAAAATTAAATTCACTGCAGTGAAAATGGCACATACCAATGTCATTGTTTAAGTTAATAATAATAATAATAATAATAATAATAATAATAATAATAATAATAGTAATAATAATAATAATAATAATAATAATAATAATAATAATAACAATAATAGTAAATAAATAAATAAATTTGTTAAAATAGTAATGGTTAAAATGATATCGTTTTTCATTACAGTACTGTATATCTTATATCATTGTCATTATCATCATCATGAGGCATCTCAATTTCACTCCAACTCCAAAGTTCTAAAAATTGTGTCACCGCTTCCACTGCTGCTGAAAACTGCCCAGTTGTTACAGTTACAATTACAATGCACACAGTTACACAGTATTAGAAGTAAAATCAACGAAGGATTAATCCATAAAGATCACATTGGAGTGCAGAACACATGGCACACGTGACAGTCGGCAAGGCGTGTTGTTATTGCAATACAATTACATTCTCATTCATTCATCTATCTCCTCATACTCATATCGCCATCGGCATTGCTCGATATACACTTTACTGTCCTGAGTCCGAGCCTTGTTAAAAACAAAAGCAAAAAAACAAAAAGAAGAAAAGTCAAATTCTTACCTCTACAGAATCCTGACGAATAAAAATGGTATCAGTCTCAGTCTGCAATTGGTTAACTGCATTTTTGCAATTGTTGATAAGATGAAAAAGTGCTTGGAAATCAAGAGTCACAATCATTGACAATCGAACAAAACAATCATGGCTTTGCGGTTGGCGCCACGGTCGACCGGATGTGACCTTTGACACGACCGGGGGTCACAAGACCCTAGGATAAGCCCGGCGGAGAATAAGTAAAAAGGGTTATTTTCCGCCCGGCGGAAAATACTCACTCCCTTTTGATAATTAAAAAGGATGCGGGTATCTAGAGTCTGACTAGTCTCCCGATGCTATTCGGACTCAAATTCCAGTGCTCATGTCCAATCAACGGGTTATTTGGACTCAGTCTGAAAGTCTGAATAGTCTTCCATGGCAGTGTATTTAAAAAATATATATTTTAAACTATTGATCATAATAATTACATAGAATTGATACAAATAAAAAAATAACAATTCTAGTTGCTATCAACAGGTAGCTAAACCCACTTTATTTGACGAGAAAGACACAATCATGGATCAATTGGAAGTCCAGTGAGAAATTAAAAAGAAAAGAGTTAAAACTCTTCAAAAGTAACAAAATCAGTTAAAGTAACTGTCGTCTAAAGGAAAGGCCTTGTTAAAACAACTCGATGTCCAAATAAAATCAGGACAATTTTATTTTTTACATTTTCTGATGATAGTGTCAGACAAGCATCAATCCTTCTAAAGTCCGAAGCAGGGGTTATGAGCTAAGCCAGTCTGATGTGAGCACAACAGAATTTCTTAGGAACTCTTCTTCTGTTTCTTTATCAGTTCTGCCCGCTGTCCCTGCCGCATTTTGTTTCACTGCTCACGCACATTGGAATTTGAATCCAGAAAGCCACAGGAGACTATCTATTCAGACTTACTCGAGTCCGAATTGCCACTTCGATTAATAAAAACCAGAAATGCGTAAATCAAAATTCCAGTTGGGGCATGTAATTTAAAAGAAAAAAAGTTGAGCTTTTATGTAGCACAATATTCACTAAACATGCTCAAAGCGCTTTACAAGGGTACCACTGAGCAACATTTAACATGTAGGACGAAACATGACACCTAATAGACAATATACATTTTTTCCGACAGAGACAACACTGTTACTGTTAACGACCAGGTACTCATTTTTACACCTGAGTACAGTGAGTAAAGAGCCTTTTCCAAGGACTCAAATATGCGCTGAGCGAGGCTCGAACCCAGGACCTTCAGATCCAAAAGCGAGTGTCATACCATAAAACCAAATAGCAATTTAACATTGTAACGTTTTAATAAAATTAAATTCAGGGCAAAGTTTTATTCCACATCCTCAAACTCATTCCAGAAAAATCCTATAATTCAAATGTTTACAGCCATTTTAGGTTAGTTTTGAAATTCAAATGGCGCATGCATCGACTCTGTACCAGGGCTGTGCACTTCACGCAGCACAATAGGAATAGAAGAGAGAACTGAATTAGACCTAAATACCAAAACCAAAGTCCCAAGACAGGAAGAGTTTGAAAGAAAGGATAGCACAGACAGGATAGAAGTGTAACAGAAAGGTGGGAATAGAAGAAATATTAGACAAAGCAAGGAAAGAAACACCCCTAGAGCTAGTCTCACGTGGTCCACATCCAATCACCCGCAAAAAAGTACTTAGTACTTCTAGATGGCAATTGTAATAGATGCTTTCACCTCATTCAGCAATGTATGAGGTATTGCCACTTTCAAATAATCTAGGCCTGATGCATATATATAGTTTTCCCATTGGCAAAAGAAAACCTCCCAAAAAATGCACACACATGCACAAACTCATGTGTATCAACAGTGCTGTCAGTGCAGGTCTGGAAACATAGGTTGCAAGACATGACGATACAAACATGTAGGATAGAAGTGTATCTAGGAACAGAAAGTGGGAATAGAACCATCTGCAAAATAAAACCTCAATAAATGCACATACTCACACATTCATCGAGAATGGAAGCAGCTCAGAGAAATAGTTTATTTTCCCGAGCATTTGGAGAAATAGTCACTTCGTTTTCTTTGCTTAGGATTAGGTAAAGGAATACTTGGTTGTTTCCCTTAGCTCAAGGAATGTGCAGAAGGCCTCCTGCGTTTTTCAACACCAATTCTAATGGTACCAAAATTTTGAAATAAAATCAGGTGAGGAGAAGAAAAGTTATGCATATTTTTAAAGGCTGAGTAACTTTAATCTGTTGCATTTTCTGTAGTGATCGCCATTTGGATTTCAAAAATGGTCGCTGACATTCCAGTTAGGATTTTTCTGTAATGCATTCAAGGCTGTGGGATAAAACATTGCGCTGAACTTAATTTTATTAAAGAGTTAAAGATGTTAAATTGTCCTACCAAGAAGTTTGATTTACCAATTTCTGATTTTTTTATTATCCAAAGCTAACACCCTGGATTATCCAAGATCTATGAAGAAACCAAGACATAAATCATTAAAATCCGTCCATAAACAATAAAATCTATGAAATTTATTTCTTAGACCCATCGCTGAAAAATCCGAAAAATTGGATCACAACAACTAGGCCATTTATCAGCTCACTGCTGGAGTGCCAAATGGACGTTTACCAAAGTATCTAGTTAAGAACACTTGGGGTTGTTTCCCTTAGCTTGAGGAATATGTGGAAGACCTTGTGAATTAAAAAAAAAAAATTCTGGACCAGGTTTAATATTAATATCCTACTCGGCCTCTTAATCATGATTAACAACCATCAATCAATTTTTTTTGTTTTTTTTTAATCTGTAAAAAAAAAGTCAATGACAATTGTAATGGTGCCTACCACAATGAATTGGCCTGCTTCAAAATACACAATGTCAATGCATGGAAGGAGTCGTTTCACTGGACTGTTGTCATGAATTTTAAACTCGTAACTGTTACCCTTAATGTTACAGATCTTTTGGTGTATAAAAAAACTCCCCAGAAAACAAGGCCGTTCAGTTTTACAGCACGCTGATTAATGTAGCTTGACAAAATGCAGTCTGTCGTCCCATTGATAAATCTAATTTGAATAATTCACAATGGCTACGAACACGACACCCCGATTGTAGCCTTCTTCTCTTTGTTCACTCAAGAGGCTCAAGGCCAAGGGACTCACCATTTTAGAATTAACCCACTACTGCACTATTATTATTATGCTTATATTTCTCATTATGAGTTGCATAAGCAAAAAAAAATGAAGTTGTAAGTTTGCTCTATGTTATGCAGTGTTGTCCATCTCCTTTATTTTTCGTCGACTTTTTGAAAATTAAAAATATTCGCTCAGTTTTTTTTACCCAAGATAATTGTTCGATATTTTCTATGGATGCACTGATTTATGTAAACTTTTAAATTTGGTTTCAGGTTTTATTATTTTTATTGTGACAATGCCTGTCAGATGCAAGGTTTGTTTGGTTGGAGAAATGGCTGTGGGGAAAACATCCCTAGCTAATTACTTCATGACTGGGGTCCATTCCAAAACATATAGTCCCAATTTTGTAGGTTAGTTCATCTATATTACACTACACAGGCCTGCCTATTTGAAAAGTTAAAACCTTGTAGTTTTTAGGAGACAGACATTAACTTAACTTGAGCTTTTATATAGCGCAATGTCCACTAAACTTGCTCAAATCGCTTTACAAGGGGTCCCTGTCCAACAGCAACATTTAACATTTAGGACAACACATGACGTCTGTTACTGTAAGGCGACATAATTTTTTGGGACAGAGACAACGCTGTTAACGCCCAGGTACTCATTTTTACACCCGAGTACAGTGAGAGAATGTGAGTAAAGAGCCTTTTCCAAGGACTCAACTATGTGCAGAACGAGGCTCGAACCCAGGAACTTCCAATCCAAAAGTGAGTGTCATACCACAAGACCACATAGCCGCAATTGTACCGCTATAGTTAATTATACAGATTTAACAATTTACCCTCACAATGATTAAATAACACTTCATAATCCTTAAATTGTGCACTCTGGACATCAACTTTCATTTTCAATATGTTTTAAGGACTTAGAAATGCTCTTGATGTTATGAATTTCGAGCCACAAATTTCATAACTCTAGGAATATTTCTTTCTCTCTCTCTCTCTCTCTCTCTCTCTCTCTCTCTCTCTCTCTCTCTCTCTCTCTTTCTTTCTCTCTCTTTCTCTCTCTTTCTATCTCTCTTCTATCTCTCTCTCTCCTCTCTCTCTCTCTCTCCTCCTCTCTCTCTCTCTCTCTCTCTCTCTCCATTTCTATTTCTTTCGCTACCATCCATTAAATCATCTGATTATACAGATAATATATTAGAATAAAGACATGGTGATTGGCTTAGTTTACTCTTCTTTCTTATTTATTTAAAAACCAAATCGTATTTTTCTGTCACAGCCACCCTTTTATCTTTGTGGTATGTTTATTGAAATCTGGTGTTAGAGACATGCTATATTGCAATAAGCAAGCGTGAGGTGAAGTGAGTAGAAAAGTGCCAGAAGACAATAGAGAATAAAAATTTTCGCTGCGGTGGTGGGGTTTGAACCTGCGACCTTATTGGTACGACAACTCCGCCTGGCAGGTGAGAGCGAATAAGCAAGCGTGATCAGCTTAGGAAACAATTGATCAAAGACGTATTTTAGATTGACTTTCTTTTTATTATTAGATATTCTTGAGTCACTGAGTTTGTTATCATTATTAATTATTTTTATTATTATTATTATTATTATTATTATTATTATTATTATTATTATTATTATTATTATTATTATTATTGTTATTATTGTTATTGTTATTATTATTATTATTAATACTTCAATTGGTTTTTCTTTTCAGCCCACTATTATTACTCTGTAAAGAAGGATGTAAATGTCCACCAAAGCATGTTCATATGGGACACTGCTGGTTGTGAACGTTTCCGTAATATGACTCCATTGTACTTAAGAGGTGCCCATTGCTGTATGCTCACATTCAGTCTCACTGACAGGGTTTGTATTAAGTGTTAGTAGTTCAAATATAATTCTTATATATATATTAACATTACTTTTAACGATTTGACAAGACAAGAAGAAGGGAAATTATTGTAAGTTAGTGTAATATTTGTATTGCTATGAGACTTTATTTTATTATTTGCATCCACTGCTTTTTCATTATTATAAGTGATATTTTGAATGAGTTTAAACCAAACCTTGACATTGTGTTATCATCGTGTAAGAGATATGATCAATGATAATAATAGCAGCAGTATGAATCGATTTTACTGACAGTCAGAAATGAATTGTAAAGCTTACCCTTAAGAAAATTCAGTTATTATTATCCAGGAAAAACAAAATCATGGCAGCTATATATATTTCAGATGCACAATTACGCCACTCTGTTTATTTCTAGTCTATTGATATTTGTTGATTCAAGATCTAAACTTAATTTTGTTTGGGATTAAATGCCATTTGATGATTCAGATTTATGGAATGTATGTATTTCAAACTTTCATTCATGTTGTAACATGCTTCATTGTGTTGGCAGTCAAGGCACTCACACTCAGCTCAATGGAGTTCTCATTTGAGTTTGAGAAAGTTCATACATTTTGTTTTCTATCAATACTGTTTAGATAAAATAATCACATCTGCCATCCGGATATAATGTACCAACACACAAAACTTTGTGTAACCTTTAACATTTATAGTCTAATTAATAGAATTTAGTGAGAACTAGTTGTAAAAATAGCTGGCTAAAAATTAAAAAAAAAACTATAACAAAGAGCTGAGTGATATCAATTTCATTCCTTCTATTTTCTTATTTGTCTCGTTCTAGACATCATTCAATGAAATAGTAAATTACTGGGCCCCAACTGTGAGGGATTTTGCTCCTAATGGCAAGTGTGTACTTGTGGCAAACAAGGTTGATGCAGAAGAAGAGAGATGCATTACTCCTCAGGTAAGTCAATTTGTGTTGATTGGACATGAAACTTTATCAGATTTTTGGCACGTATGAGAGAAGCAGGAAAGGTGGACCCCGGCCATCAGGAAGGGGGAGGGGGGGGGGGGGGGGGGGGGGGGGAAGGGGGATCCAGGCAGTCTAATTTTTAGGGGCAGAGATTGTTTTTTTTTTTTTGGGGGGGGGGGGGGGGGGGGGGGGTTTCAGTCACATCCACGAGTGTGGTTTTAATTAAATAAGGCTTAGAGTTGTTTTTTTTTTTTACTCTTGACATGGGGACTGTGCTGGATTAGACATTTCTGGTTCTTGAGGTTGGCATCTCTGTACTGTTTGGCTGTTTGCATAATAGAATATAGAAATTTGGCTTGTAGAGTTGCCCTACTTTCTTGTGTAAAATTCTGGATTTTCTCCCATTATTACTGTATATTGAGTTGTATCATTTTTTTTTTGTGATTCCGATTTGTGTATGTGTGTGTGTGTGTCACACGATATTCCAAACAGCAGATCTGAAAGGCACATTTGAATAATTAATGTTTTGAAATTGTTGAAAATATTTTCAAATTATCTTAAAAGAAAACCAACTGGCCTCTCTGAACTAGGTGAATAATGGTTGAAATAATGTATTTTGGATTGATGTCGGTCTCTTTGATTGAAATTACTATTTTGTCTGTTTGTGCCTAGTCTGCAACAATATCCATTCTGGAAAGTTACTACACAATCTCAGCAAAGCACATAACATCACCATTTATTGTAATCCCATTCATAAATTGTGATTATCCTTGAGTATAGTAGTTCGTTATTTCCCTCATGAATTCCCGTTTCCAAATTTTGTTTCTAATTTCTGAATTATGGTAAATGCTCTTTCTTTGTTTATATTATTAAAAATACCCTTCCTCTACCCTTACTTTTAAACAATATTTTAATGTCTGTCCTTGTTTTCATTTCAGATTTTTATTTATGATATCTATGTGCATTAACAGAAAATTGACTTTTCTTTTCTCTTTTCCCTTTTTTCAAAGCTGTGTTCTTATGTACAATGCCAGTACTTAAAAGTTATGTTTTTATATGTAGATAATAGCTTGATTGATCTTTTAAAAAAATTTTTTTTATCCTATTAGGAGATAAAGTCTTTTTGCAACGAAGAGCGCATAAAATATTTTGAAACTTCGGCTGTCAGTGGTTTCAATGTGAAAAATGTTTTTGATTATGCAGGTAAGTTTTTTTTGTTTTTGTTTTGTTTTTTAGCTCTATATTTAAGTCACACAGAAATACATACCGTGGATCTAAAAGACACATGTGATATTGCTAAAAATAATTGTTTCCCACCCTTCTCGGGAGGCTGAATATGAATTATTTATATACTATTGAAAATATTACGACTTATTAATCATTTGAATGTGCCAAAGTTACAGTGTTTAACACCATCATAATTTTTCTTTACCATCCACTCACTTTAGTAAACAACAACTCAACGGATTCTTCACTGAATTTAATACTCTTCTTAAAACAATCGATAACAATTCAAGTGAGCTTTTGGTTATTTTAGGATACTATATTCTATATTTCAACTCTACCGCATAATATTATGGTCAACGACTGAAATCAGTTTTTTCAGATCACGATTTGACACAATATGTTCTAACACCAATACTCAACAAAGGTAGAGAATATGACTGGGTTAGGTCAAATAACAATGTTAACATAAAAAATTTTAAGATAACTCATGAAAGTGTTATTACTATTTTAATTAATATGTTTAGCCCTTCGAAAATATGACGGTATGTTAAAACCGGAATTGACATTGACAATATCACCAATGATCTAAGGGAGATAATTTCAATTAGATGCCATGATGATGATTTGCAAGCTGAAAATTTCTACGATGCTCCACGTAAAACTTTGAAAAATCTGTGAAAAAGAACTCTGCATGAGGGTGCATCAGCTCTTTGGTTTACAGAGAGCATCCATTGAGTCTGACAGCTTGGTCGAGCAGCTGAAAACCAGCAATGATGAAAATCAGCACACTTACAAACTATTTATAGAGGACATGACAAGCACCCATTTTGACAGAAAAAAGAATATTATTGTAAACTAATTGACCAGAGCTGTAATTCCAGGACACTTTTTAGCATTGTTAGTCGCTCTAAGAAACAAACGATCAGTTTACCCAGTACCATTCCAAATTGTTCATTTGCTGGATGCTTAGGCTGATCGTTTTGTTTTGTTTAAAAAGTTTCTAATTTGAGAGATGAACTTGACATGTGCTACAATACAACAAATGTAATTAATTCCCCCTTTTGGAAACTTTGAAGGCTATGTTTTTAATACTTTTAATCTGGTAATGCCATCTGAAATTTAATGAAATAATATCTTTTTCTGCTAAAACGTCTTGACTCAATTCCAATCAATCCTTTACTTCTATTATTACGTCTTTATGTTCTACAGCCAAAGTGGCCGCGAAGCAACATGAATTAGATTCCTGGATTGACTCTTTCCAATTGTATGAAGATAGCCCAGAATGCTCCAAGAAAAAGCAAGGTTGTTGTTCATGAACCTAAGGGGTGAAATGTACTATAGACAGAGAGAGAAAAGAAAAGAAAATGTTAAGGTAAATATCTTGATTTTATTTGAAAGATGTCTTACTCCATGCATGCCAGAACCTCTGGCAAATATAAAATCTTTAGTCGCAGTCGAATTGTGTATGATTAACAGAACTAATTTACCACATTTGGTCAATTTTGATCCCCATGCTTTTATTTATATTGTGCCACTATGTGGTCTAGTGGTATAACACTCGCCGCCTTTGAATCGGAAGGTCCAGGGTTCGAGTCCTGCTCTGGGTGACGCATAGTGGAGTCCTTGGAAAAGGCTCTTTGTTCACATTCTCTCACTGTACTCGGGATGTAAAATGAGTACCTGGCCACTAACAGTGTTGTCTCTGTCAGAATAAAATTGTAATATCGCTTAACAGGCATCATGTGTCATCCTACATGTTAAGTGTTGCTGTTGGCATGGGACCCTTGTAAAGCACTTTGAGCACGTTTAGTGGATATTGTGCTATATAAATGCTCAAGTTTTATTTTATATTTTAGAAAAAGAAAATGGAAGTATTATTATACATATTTCGTTTAATTGCATGACAACTTATTTTAAATTTGAAAAATATTTAAATGCAGGTTAAGGAGGTGAAAAGTAATCATAAAAAATAGTCATTGTGGATTGATTATCTGTTCAACTAGATATCTCTATCAAAAGAATTTTACTCTTCAATAAGTGGTAACCCCGCCCTACACTGGAACTGAGTAAAGAAGGAAATGTTTGACGGGTGTTTCAGATTTGCTTTGTTTATTTAAAGGCAGAAAAAACACTTCTCCTCCTCCTCAATTGGATTCAATAGTCTGATGTCAAGTCCATCCAGCAACGAGCAGCTTGGTTCTAAACAAAGATAATCAGTACTTTGTATTCTTCATGATGGCTAGAACCTTTTAACATGTCATGTGATCTGAATGTATAAAAGTCAAAACATGATCAGATTTATGTTTTTCTCCTCTGGATACACTTTTAAGCTCATTGGAGAACTATTTCATAAGGCCTCGCCATTGTTCCAATAGTTTAGAACCAGTTACTAAGTTACTATGCATCATTATGAGGGAAGTGACGTCATGACTGTTGAAGCCTATTGTATCACCAATGTAAGGAATTTAAATCCAGATACTTAATCAAACCTACTAATTGTTATTAAAAATTAGTAGAAATTCCATTTTTTAAAAACCAAACTTCTATTACAGATAGTGCAGATAGGGTTATGTTGACTGCTGCTTTTATTTTTCTCATGAGAGTTACGAATTGTTGTCAAGTCTCCGTGACATTGACTTTTGTGAGTTAAAATTAACTTACTGGTTTCCATACTATGATACAGTGTAAGTTCCTTCGTTTGAATGTTTAATTGTTGTTTATTTAAATTCAGGAGTCAACATTGTTGAGACATGCCAATGATGGAAATACATTACCGGTGCATTGATAAAATCATTGTGAAATCAACATGACTCAGAGGGTTATTTGTGGTTTTGAAGTCTTGCAAATTGTGTCATTAAAGACATCCTTCAGTGATCTAAAAGGCCTGAAGAAAGTAAGTTGTAGAAATAATGACATCGTTTGAGTGACATGAAATTAGTCATAACTAATTTGCTGCCTTGCATGCTAAAGCAAACCTGTTAACTTTCCTGATTTTTTTGAGGAAATTCCGGATATGATATATTTTGCGATTACGGAACTCCTTAATTTTCATCTATTTTGCTTACTTTGGTCATATTTGATTATTTAAAAAAAAAAAAAAACCCCAAAAAAAGACTTCCTCATTTATGAATAGACCAATCATCACCCCTAGACCAGTTCAAAGAGTCTGTGGAGCACGTCAATAATTATTTTGTAGACTTTTTGACATACTTGATTTGTTGTTTTTTTTTCAGGTGTTGATAAAAATGAAATAGAGGTATAATTTTTGCAATAAAAGTTATAAAATATGGTGGAAGGAAAAACATCCAGATTTTTTTCCGATTGTTTCTGTAAACTATGTTTTTTTGTTTTTTAATGGTTAACTCACTATTTAAAAAAAAAAAAAATTTATATCATTAAAATGTGTAAGAGAAACAAACATAGGTTTTTGAGAGGTCTGCTTGGGTAACGGTGTAAATGTAAAAGAGTAAATTTATTTTGTAAAAGTTCTCCTTCACACTCAGAATGTGCGTACTTTTAGCTGGATAGGCTAAAAAACGGAGACCCATAAAATTATTAATTACCAGCCCATTCCACATAACAACAGAAGTAAATAAAGTAAGTGGGCATTTAGCCCATCTGTACTTTTTTTTCATATTTATTTTCTACATCAGTCACATGCAGGAGGCATGCATAATTTTATCCAAATTCTTTTTTTACTAGGAGAATGACATTTTTGCCCCTAATTAATATCAATGCTAAAGTATTGGAATAAATGTTAATTTTAGGTGTTTAAAAAAAAATTTTTTTTTCTGAATTCTGGTAATATAGTGATTATTTATTCCAAATATCTATTTGTATGGTATGGCAGTTTTTTTTTTTTTTTTTTGCATCGCATATCACTGATTTGCATTGTGGCCGCAAAATCTGCAATTTTTTTCAAATTTTCTAGATTTTGCAAAGAAAAATAAAAAAAACAAGAACAACAAAGCAATAATAATAAAAAAAGACGATTTTTTTTTTCTTTTAATTTGATAGCTTGTGTAGAACGTGACAGTGAAAGATGACTAACCAAGAGTAGTTTCTTTTTTACTATCTCATTTTCTTTTATTTTACTGGCGCTGATATGACCTTACATTTGCTGCAAGCGCCGTGAAACCCTTAAAAACAAACAAATATCTACCTTTCTCTTTCATGAAATGATTATGGGTTTTTAGGAAAATTATTTGCAAATATTTTGCAAATTCTATGCAAATTTTGCTGTTTTTAGCTTGCAAATTCTGGAATTTTGTTTACAAAATTTGGGTTTTATTTTTGCAAAGAAAAACAAAAAACACCATGTCAGATTTATTTGTTTTGATTTATTTTTTATTAATACAGGACACTGGGATTGCACAGAGGCAAGGGAGTATGAGTGGTGGCTTTGTGGATGAGCCTCTTGGCTGTCTGTCATCTTAGAGAGTTATGATTCCAAATGGATTTGGATGTATCAGATTCATTTGCAAAGTGTTCATCATCCATCGTGGCTTGTGCTCTTGAGCATGTTGCCGGCCAGCTGTCTCCACTAATCACGATTCTCTGCGGCGCGCATGTAATCTGTGTTGCTTTTTAAATCACTATTGGCAAAGTGTTATTTCATCCCTAATCCTTTTCATCTTCACATGATCCCTTCTGTTAACAGACTTTGCAATGAGTGTTGCCTTTGATTTAATGACTTTAATATGTTGAAAAAAAATCTGGATATTTTGGAATTTAAAAACTAGTGAAATCATGTCTCGTCCTTCAGCCTTTACTAACTTGGCAATGCTTCTCTCATTAAAAGTAGTCCTTCAGAGCCATTGGCTCCATGGAGCCGGAGTTTATCCCGGTTTCTATGGCACGAAACAGACAATAGCAATCGCTTGCTATCTTTTGGAAAGGATGCTAGTCTATTGCAAAGTACTTTCCGCAAAAGTACTAACCAACTCATCTACCCATTCACTGTTGGGTGGACAGGGGGTCAAAATGTATCTCAACTGCGGATCGATCTTGGTCCCTTTGAGTGTGAAGCGAGTGCTCTCCCAACTGAGCTATTGGGACCCCCTTCTCTCATTAAAGAGACTCTTTAATGATAGTAACATTTGTTCTGCGTACAGAAACTACAGATGGAATTTTTTGAGCGGCGTTTGTGTTTAATTTACATTGTATTGTATGATTGACGGGTGGCCCAATAGCTCCGTTGGTAGAGCACTCGCTTCATGCGCAAAGGAACGAGATTGATCCCGGGTGAAGTCGTGATTTCCCCAGAGCCCCCTGTCCAGTCAGCGGTGATTATGAAGCTGGGTCTCTTAGTTCTGGTAGAAAGTACTTTGTGTACTTGTGACTAACGTCCTATCCTAAGGTTAAGTGTAGCAATCAATTGCTATCGTCTGCGTCATGCTATAGAAACTGGGATAAGCTCCAGCCCCATGGGCCTCATGGCTCTGAAGGAATTTGTATGATTCGCCTTGATCATACAAGAAATGAAGTTGTTGAGGTGCCATTGTGGAGTTGAAGCCTAGACAAGCATGCTACAGACTTGCCATTTATATAGATTTAATCGGGAGTTACAGACATTTTTACTAGCCAATTTTGTTCAATTTTTTGATTTTTAAAACCAAAAACTTTTGAGCTAAATGGATGAAATTATATTCGATTTTGTAAGAAATGTATATGTTCTATATGTGCCTTTTATGAAAGCACAAAGTTAAAAGCGTTTTGTTAGATGAGAAATCGTAGAAACAACGTGGGAAGTAATCTATTTTGGGTTATGCAGATTTAATTGTGAAATTCAGATTTTGTTTGGGTTTTTTTTTTTTTTTTCAATTTCAAGAAAATATTCAGATTTTTTTTGTTGTCTTATTATGTAACATTTTATTATTGTGTTCAAAAGTTGTGTGCTTCTAGTCAGTGCAAGGTATACTTTTACTTTTGTCTATTGTTATACTATAAATAAAAGGAAAGAGAAATAAAACCCCTGTCCAATAGTAATATATGCAATGTGTATCAATAAAGTAAATATCCTAATATTTTCTTCATTGTATTTTTTTTATGACTTGTTCAGTATAAATCGAGTTTCCGGTTAGAATTTTTTTTAAAATGTTTATTTAAAATTGGTACATTGGAACAAAATAAAGTATTTGCTGGGCTCTTGCACGTTCTCAGGAGAAGCCAAATTCAAATATCGTGCTTGAATCCAAGCGTACCAAAATCCAATGTTCATGGGAGGTAACCAATACATTCCATGGTCTTCAAGTATTATTTCCTGCCTTACTTCCCTTATCAGCAGTTGCAATACTGCTTGTTGGGCTTCTGTTTTCTTAAACCGTTCGAACGGAATAAAAACTGACTGATTGTTTTCGAAGCACGAAATAAAACTTCTTTTTTTTTTTTGTTGGTTGATTTTTTTAGACGTTACGAATTTTATTTTTACTTTTAATTTTTATTTTTTTAATGTCAGTCAGCACTTAAAAGAATATATTGAGCAAAATCGTACTGTTGGAAATCTGACAATTGTTGGAAGATTTACAGGCCTGCTTGTTGGTTTTTGTTTTTGTAGTTGAACAACAGCAATATCAAGTCCCACAATTTAAAATTTAAAAAAAAAAAGCAAACTGAGCTATGCATGCAAAACAGAAGCCAAACTTTTTATTTGTCATGTCAAAGACAAAACAAACTAAGCTAGGTATCATACTTTGACCTCAATCTCTCTCTCTCTCTCTCTCTCTCTCTCTCTCTCTCTCTCTCTCTCTCTCTCTCTCTCTCTCTCTCTCTCTCTCTCTCTCTCTCTCTCTCTCTCTCTCTCTCTCTGGGTGGGGTTCCTGGCCTCCCATAGTGGACACTTACTGCCTTCTATCCCCCTATGTGTTAATCATGTCACCATCTGGATCTGGTGGAAAATCATGAAAATATTTTTTGGAAGGGAAACAGTCAAATGTATAGTTAGAGTTTTAGGAGATGATGATATTATTGTCTTGTAAGTCATCTCTCCGTTATGCACTGTATTATTTTTTGTGTTATATTATAATGCGTAAACACTTGAGTGTATTCCTCTTAGTGGGGACCTGAGCATGTTCTGGATGAGACTTTTAGGTGATCTCAAACTCAATAGCGGTCTTTGCTTGATACCCGAAAGATATAGTTTTTTTACTAATGTTATATAGGAAGAAGGGGGAGGGACCAAGAAAAAAAATAGACTTAGGCAACGTCGACGTATCCAGAGTGCACTGTAGTTCGAATATCCACCGTGATGTGGTCTTCACAAGATACCTGTTTCTTCTAGCTCATTTTGTGGCTCTGTGCTGCGGCTGACCCCTGGATTATTCCAGTCTTCCCCCCGAACAAATCCTAAGACAAATTTCCACATGAGGATGAATAAAGGAAACGTTATTATTTACTTTATCAAAATAATACAAGGGTGATTGTGTCGGAGAGTGGGGGGGGGGGGGGGGGGGGGGGGGGGGGGGGCGATTGCTGTATCACAACATTCATTTGCCGCTGTAACTGTAACCAACCATGAGCACATCATGGCGCGTGTCCTTTTGAAATTTGTAACTAATGACGAAGTGATAAGAACAAACAGTGGGGTGTGTGTCTGCGT
>NC_088372.1:16164391-16174391 GCF_034508935.2 Berghia stephanieae | reverse complement strand
TAAGTTAAAACCTTTGAATTCAAACATATCTAGAAGATAAAAATAAACCCATTATAATGTTTAGTTATTGGTCAATTTCTAGGATACGACTTTTTGTCGAAGACTTCTAAATATCATTATTCCTGCTGACCTGGTCCAGTGCGTTCTTCTATTGAATGTGTAGTAGCATAAACGGCGACCGGGAAGCAAATCCTTGCTTATTATTAGGTAGTCTATATTATTTGACCCCTTTCTCTGGTTGGATGATTCGCTGTGCTACACATTGTCTACCATGTGTTGTTTTATAGAATTTGATTCTGAACGATTTTAAGGAATATTAAACATGGTGAGTTGGTTTAGAAAGAGATGTACCATATTATTTGATAAACAAAAGTGACTAAATAGCAGCTTTAACTCTCTCCTTGCCAGCCATTTTAAGAATTTCCCCCGAAAATTCGCACCCACCCGACATAAAAATAGGCTTTTCTTACTCAAACAAAAAAGTAACAAGTGCATTCTATACAGAATGTTGTTCAGCAAAATGAGCTCTAAAACACAGTGTTTAGTATTTATAGCTGTATCAACGCATTTCTTTACATTTTGGGATGTACAAGAGAAATCAGAATGAGAAAATTGTCGGTTGTATCGTAACATATGTAACGATTTTCCTATGGTTGGTAAGGAGAGGGTTAAAAAAAAAAGAGCAAAATACAAAATTCGGAAAGTTTCTGGATCAAAACCCTTCTTCAGTCAACAATAAAACAGTGAAAACTTAAACTTAACTTACTAAATAAAAGGCAGAGACATTTCATGCACGTATTTTCTGTAAGTAATACGATTTTGGAATGCATACTAAAGAAACGTTCGATTGGTTACTAAAGATGGTTTTTAAATAGCACCTTACCCCTTATAGATAGTATGCGCTTGGCTAATAAGCTCATAACGTGACATCGGGAAGTATATCGGACCAACATACAAAACTGTGTGTATCCATGAACGTTTATAGTCGGGTTAATACAGTTCAGTGAGCATTACTCATAAACGCGGATGGCAAAAAAACAATAACAAAGACCTGAATGACGTCATCTTCGAACTATCTATATCAACAAACTCAAAGCGCTTAAAGTAGCAACTTTCACTCAAACATACAATCACTCAAACATGCAATATGAAACAAAGCAAAATAATTCTACAGTGCCTCATATAAAAAAGAAACGTCTTAAACTGCAACATTACTGTCTCTGATATATCTTGGAAGGGAGTTCCAGATAAGGGGTGCCGAATATTCAAACTTCAAACGCATGCGGACTTCTTTTGTTTACATTCCAAGATCTTATTTATCTGACTATGTCGTGTATTATCTGGTTTTAAGATAGTGTATTTATGTTTTCACTGGGTTTTTTTTTGTTGTTGTTGTTGGCTGAAGGCTATGTGGTCTTGTGGTATGACACTCGCTTTCGGATCGGAAGGTCCTGGGTTCGAGCCTCGCGCTCGGCGCATAGTTGAGTCCTTGGAAAAGGCTCTTTACTCACATTCTCTCACCGTACTCAGGTGTAAAACGAGTACCTGGCCGTTAACAGTGTTGTCTTTGTCCGAAAAATTGTAATATCGCCTCACAGGCGTCATGTCCCGTCCTACATGTTAAATGTTGCTGTTGACCAGGGACAGCCTTGTAAAGCGCTTTGAGTACATTTAGTGGATATTGCTCTATATAAAGCTCAATTCTTATTATTAAGAAGGGTTCTGAGCCCGAAACTGTCCGTGTTTGTTTTTTAAATATTGTTTTGTTGTTGTTTTTTTAAAATAAGAAACTTATATTCGTTTTTGTTCTTTACTTTTTACAGCCCACAGCTTCTAACAGCTTCGTATCACTTTGTCTAATATTTGACTACAGGTCTCAAACCAAATATAACTTACTTAGTTACTATCCAGCGGCGTCCTCAATGACGTAGGCTGCCCGCACTCTGCGATAACAAAAAGTCTGCCCATTCCATTCGTCTGTTGACGGTATCATATAACTCTCTTTCATTCATTTCTGTCTATTCTAGGATGTGTTCGATTTATATATATATATATATATATATATATATATATATATATATATATATATATATATATATATATATATATATATATAAATATAACTAGGCCTCAATTCTCTTTACGAGAATATAAAAAAACATCAGCAGGTGCAATATAAAAATATCTCAATTACTTTGGTTTATCTACCCCTACCTGTTAATCTTAATACTAGTTTGATATTGTTGGCCACATTTCAATTAAATCGTTATCAAGCTCTGATAGTATCTATTCAGTTAAATGCTTAACAGTTTCACAACACTCTTTCAAATCACCCCAATTTTCATTTAGATCAGAAAACTAATAATTATATTTAAGTAGGCACTCCTTGGATTCCAGCACCCGTTTTTGTCCGAAGTTTCATCTCATTCTACCATTTTATTATTGTGTTTATATTTGATATACTTCAGATGGTTATTAAATGGCCACTTTTTCATGCATTTTTGCTGATAAATTTAGGTTTTTTATTTGCATGTGAGCATATTTTATTTCATGAGAGAGCTTGCCATGATATCAAGGAATGGAATCAATAAAACCGTAAAGATAGTTGACAATATTTATCGATGGGTTTATTAATATAATTTAAAATTTGAACACCTGGAAAGAAAAGTCGATATTATTCACAAGAGAAAGTGATCCGTATTTTGTTTTCACACTGAATACAAACCAGCTGGCTGTACTTTGGGCAGATCAACTCACTCAATCCTAGAGATTTTTGCTACTTTTCAAAGTTGGAAAAAATGTATTAAAATGAGCATGTACATTGATAGTTTTATTCCATTATCATTAACATGTAAACGTTAAGACAATTAGCTTTGATACTACGCCTATAATTTGTCTCAGAAAGATGTAATAAATAGGCATAGGGTAAAAGTAACCCCGGGTATACTACATATATAGTCGGTGTTAGGGTTGAGTGAGTTAATACTCCACAGTTTTGGCAAGACTTCCTTACTTTGTTGTCTTTCTTTATTAGGCAATGTGAATATCTTCCTTATAATATTCCTTTGCCGTTACCAGTTGTCTGAGCTGTGTCTCCAGACTTCATTTTCCATTCCAAGGTCATTGTATAGATTGACATCCAAATTCTGACCTGCGATTTGTCAATTCTCATTCTACCCATCACGTGTTCAATGACTACCTCTCTGGCCAATGACCCATTGACAATAGCTCTGTCAGTAAACGTGTTTCTGTCATCATTAAAAACAACTTTGTTCTGCAATGGACATCATCTATATTCCCTTTCCATGTGCTCGAGGTCATTGGTCACATTGCAAAGTGTGCTCAAAATGACCCACGAAGTGAAAAGTATTCACAGCTTTTAAAAAATCTAACATCACGAGTGGTCTTTTTGTTCAGCTTGACACACGGGTGTAAATTTACAATTTTCATAAGCAAAGCAGTGTGTTTACATTTGTTAAGAAATATCCAATCGTTGGACCTCAACAAATGATGTAATTGATGACTCAGTTGGACGAAAACATGAATATAGATCGTTCCCATTGCTGAATCATTTTTACTTCAGGAAGTGAGTGGAGCAGGCACTTATGTTGATAACAACAAGATATTAAGTGAGTAGGAAAAGAATACAAATTTCGCGGCGTTGATGGGGGTTTGAACCGCGACCACATTGGTACGACAACTCCACTTGGCCGGGGAGAGCGTGACTCTACCGTATGAGCTATCCACGATCCCAAAAAGATCGTTTCTAACCCTAGTCATTATTAGAGCCCTCTTTTCCCCGACTACTTGAGATCGCGGGTCCAACACACACAACGTCCCGAAGTTAGTTGACCAGCAATCAAGCTTAATAGCCAATATTTTAATATTGCTGGCCAACTAACTTCGCGGAGGTTTTGGACGGAGATATATGATTCAATAACATCGTTTCAGTTGATTATACGACTTTTTTGTTGTTGGTTTCTCTGGTGAAAGAATGCTTTTCAAAAGTTCGTATGTGTTGGATCCAACAATACTGAGAAAGGCAGCCGTCTTCTTTGTTTTCGATGAAACATCATTGTCACTGGCGTCGCTCTACAGAGCGAAGTTGCTTCGTGACGCCCTCTATTTTCCCAAGAATTTGACATCCCGCGAATTAAACCCTTTAAACGTTTTTTAATAATAAAAAAAAATATTTTTTTAACTTATTGCTTTTCGTCAACGGCCTTGTTTTATCTCTCAATGATATGTGCTTTCCCCGGTCGTTTGGTCCAACCGTCACTATGCTCGCAACACACATCTCTCTCTCTCTCGGGCCACCATCGTCTTGTGGCTAATACAATGTAAGCGAGAGATGAGCACAAAAGCTATATGTGCCGCCCTGGTTTTCACAATGGAATAGAGAAAGACAGTCATAACAAGGAGTAAGTTTTTTTCGACTTGGACCTTGAACTGTCTTTCATTTAATAAAATAATTTGGTCAGGGCGACACACCGGAGATGGAACACACTCAGAGTCTGGTTAGGATAGAATTGGTAACTAAATAGGTTAATAGTTAATATCATGCTGTTCACTGCAATTAAACACTAAAACGAAGATCAAATTAATAAATATAGGCTTAACAAATTACTTATTGCTTAGCTAAATACGGAAATCTAATATTAAAAGTAGACTATTTTACTCCCCGACCAGAGCCCTATGACAATAAACACAAGAAACCCCGAGTTCAGAGGTCAAAGTCATCACGATGACATACGATGGAGTAACCTAATTTACTATGAACTTGTATTGTATTTGAGTGTATGTAGTTGGGAGATTTGATCACTTGATCCCGTTTGAAGGTTATCATTAATTCAACTCTTTTACAAGTTCAATGTTATTGATACCCCATGGTCGTTATTAGATAGAACTTGACGAAATTGTCAAAATTTCAAATGACCATATCTTCCTTAAAAATTGAGATACATGTATGATATTGGTATCAAAATGCTCAGAATTGCAAACTCTTTTAAGCAAAAGTGACTAAATTGAGCATTGTTGGGTTGGAAAAATCAGTTTTCTGTACCTAATAGAAGCAGTTAATGATTTGAGTGGATTTACCGATAACTAGTGATAGACAATGAATTGTACTTTTCCCGAGAACATTCGATGGCTGGACTGGCTTGACAAATAGGACGTAAATTACTGTGAGTGCATCTCTTAAAACTTTATCGACACACACATACACACACACAAATTCAAACACACACACACACACACACACACACACACAAACACATCTTTTAAGAGCTTTTAAATCTGTATTGGAAGTAATTAATTACGCAATGATTCTCTTGGAATATATGTAGCATTGGTTAGCCATGTTGTGTTTATTTTGAAAAGGGGGGTGGGGGGGTGTGATTGATGAATTTCACACATACACAGAAACGAACGTACGCAATCAATAGCTCAGTTACTTGTATTTTATCAATACAGCTACCCCATAATTGCTCGGTGATGGTGGTGGAGTGGGAGGGGGGGGAGGGGGGGGGAGGGGTCTGAGTTGAGTTTTCTTATTTGTGCCGGACTGAACTGATCATCAGCAACCGCCCCTGATCATTGGCCAGGAAATACTGTTCCAGTCTTTAACAGTAATATTCTAAATCACCAGTCAGAATTTGGGGGATGCGATAGATCAGTTGAAAGAGCACAGAGACCGGGTGCAGTCCAGATTTTTTTCTGATCTCCCTGTCTACCCAGCAGGGAATGGGTAGCTGGGTCTGTTAGATCTGGCGAAAAGTGCTTTGCGATAGACGGGCGTCCTATCCAAAGGTAGATATAGAAAATAGAAAAAAGGGAATGGAGAGGAAAAATGAAAGAAATCAAAACAAACTCTTCCCATACTTTTGGTCCAGGATGCCAAAGACACAAATTATTAACAATCCCTTTTCCTTTCACTCCCTGACATTGACCTGACCCGCTCCATCAACCTTCGCACACACACACACACACACACACACACATACACACACACACACACACACACACACACGCACACATACACATGCTTAATGTTTATGTTTTGAGGCAACACGCCGTTTCCGCTTTCACTTTCACCTACCGGTTCTACTGCCATCTAATGCAGGCATGGTTCCCATCGTGTGACGGTCCCAACCATTCCTCGAGAATGTCCAATGTCGAAAAAGAACCGGTTCTTACGGTTCTCATTTCCCAGGAACCGTAGAACCGCGGTCCTTCACCCTCTCCTTACCACCTGTTGGAAAATCGTCACATTTGTTACGATGCAACTGTCATTTTTCTCATCCAGATTTAATTTCTTTTTGTTATAGCTACAAAAAAACTTGACATTCTGTAATGGAGCTCATATTGCCAAGCATTATTATGTATAGAATGTACTTGTTGCTATTCTGTTTAAGTAAGAAATGCCTGTTTTTGTATTAGGTGGGTGTAGAGTTTTGGGGAAAATTCTGAAAATGCCTTGTAAGGAGAGGGTTAAGCATGCTTGGAACCGCTCGGTACAACACTGAACGGCAATACCCATATTATATTATCAACAGGGGCAGTGATGGAAGACCTCTAATCTATTTTGTTTTTGTTTTGTACATATAGATAGTATGCAGATGACGTCACTCAGGCCTTTTTTATTGTTTTTGCCATCCACGTTTGTGAGTTGTTCTCACTAAACTGTATTAACCAGACTATAAAAGTTCATGGTTACACAGAGTTTGTGTGTTGGTCCGTTATACTTCCGGATGGCAATGTTGTGAACTCCTTGGTCAAGCGCATTCTATCTATTTGTTTCGTTCAATTTATTTATATAAAATCTCAAAACCAATTTTCCTCTTAGCGTGAGTCATTAAGAGCTCTCCTGTTTCTTTTTTAGTGGGAACAAAATTTAACGGAGTACATCTGTACTAACTTAAACATAAAGTATTAAACACTAGGTATTTTGAATGTGAAGAGCTTAAAGTGATATTTCGAAGACATTTCCTCTTATAAAAACGGATTTATTGCCAGGATGCACTAATTACAACGAAACGTGGATTACCATTTAACAAAAAATTGACTTCAGTTGATTAAGTTATAAACAATAACATGTTGACTTGAATAAATGGATTAAATTCGAAACATCAAAACTGAACACTGAATGATAAAAACTTCATCTTGGATTTTAAAGTGATCCTTATGACATTATTATGATATATTTTAAAATATTTTTTCATTACTAATTGAATTATAATCCTTCATATTATATATATATATATATATATATATATATATATATATATATATATTATATATATATATATATATATATATATATATATATATATATATATATATATATATATATATATATATGGATATGATGAGATTTGTATAATGTATTCTTTGCATCACATATAGTGCTTAGGCCACTGGGACCCCCTCCCCCTTCCACCCCCCCCCCCTCTCCCCGCCACAATAATAACTAGATTTTTCAAAAAGCAAAACATATTTGCTATACAAATTCACATGTTAGCGTAATAATAAATGTCAATTTAGAGAGTTATGGCTATTTAAAAATGATATGTGTCCCCTCACAAAAAAGGGACAACATTTCTTTCAATGGCTCTATAGCCTACAATGCTAATATATATGCAATATAATATAATATATGTAAATTGGGTATCAAACTGAAGGAAATTGAAAATGATATCAAAAAGTGTGCATCATACGCATTCAAAATTTGTTAGTATCATATTATAGATTCACAAAGAGTTGAAACAATTTGTCAGTAATCTCATGAAGTGTCGTATCTGCCCTTTTGGGATTTTTGAATATTTTACACAAAAAAGTTTTTAAATGCCCAAAAACAGCATATTCAGTAAAAGAATTGCACAGAAACAATCTATTGTCCAAGCTTTAACAACAACAACAACAACAACCTAATTATTTCTACGCCACAGCAAAAACTTGAAGTGTTCGTAACTCTTAAATCCCTCTCCACTTTGTGATAAATAATAAGAAATTGCATGTAAGCTTCAATTTTATTACAAGAATAGATCAAATGAACGTTTCGGGTTTCTCCTTTATAAAAAAACAGGATGAATGAAACACTACAAATGAATGAGATGCGGTAGTGGCGTTGTTACGATGGATAAACAAAACATTGGTTGGCAGGAAATAGTATGCTCCATTGTAAGGAAGCACAAATTAAAATAGAATAATAGATATTTCGAGGTGACCCATGAATAAATTGGCGTACGTAAGTTAAGTTAAGTTTTTCTCCCAATACGATGGCCACAAACCAGCTTTTTATAAAAGATAGATCGACGATTGCATCGGCGTTACCAGCACGACTAAAATGCAACTCAATACATTCATCACAGCCCTCAACAACTTCCATCCAGCTATAAAATACACTCATCAGATATCCACCACTCACGTAGCCTTCCTGGATATCGCAGTTTCCCTCACCCAAAGTGGACTCAAGACGTCTATCCACTACAAGGAAACGGACAGTCACAGCTACTTTCTCTACCCGTCCTCACATCCCACCAAATGCAAGGATTCAACTCCATTTTCACAGCTACTCAGACTAAGACGAATCTGCTAGGATGATGAGGACTTCAAGGTAGAGAAGGATAAAATGCTCGACTTTTTCCGTAACCGCCATTATCCTGAATTCATATTAAAACAAGCTGTTGACAAAATTCACAACATCTCTAGGGAGGCTGCGATGAAACAAATTGACAACAGTAACAGCAAAACAGACAGACCAATCCTAGTCATCACTAATCATCCACACAACAAGGAAGTCATCAAAATGTAAAAAACTAACTACCGTCAAATTCTTCAGGAGCATGTAGAAACGAGGGATAATAGAGAATATAATGCATTATTCTTGGTTAGAACAGGAGACTTTGGCAGTCACTTTTCTATTTTGAGTAACTGCGGACGTTGAGTTACTATGACTTTGACTTTTTACTTTAGCCTTTTCCTGTTTGTACAATGCTGCAAATTCTAACCGCCTATTAATAAAACATTATTATGCGGACTTAGATATATTCCACGTATAATATTGATAATGCTCACCTAGACAAAACATCTGACCATAAGGGTTGATTTTTGCGGTTTTGCAATTTATGAACTGTTTGACTTATGACCATGCTATATTTTATTTGGATTTGGAATTCACTATCAACAAATAAAGTTGTAAGAAGTGAAACATGGAATCCCGACTTTTTATTTGAATATCATCATCGGCCTTTAAACTCTTTCATCACTATCAATGTCAACAACACAACGCAAAAGAATATCAATACCATTTATCAAAAAAGCCACTGTACGATCATAAGCCAGTAATGTATATATTATGTCCAACTATGCAATATGATAATTATGGCCTAAACATGTCAGACTTTCTACCATATTTAGGAAAGTACGGAGAGAGGATAAAAGGGTCAAGGCAAGAAATTTCCGATTATCTGAAGTCAGGTAGAACGTAACCTGCGACACATTTTTACAGACACTGAACTCGCAGAGTGGCTATCAAAGGGAGGAATGGCATTAGGAAGTATAAGAGCTTCTTACCTCCATCTTTTCAAAATGGAAATGACCTTAAGAAATACATTAGTAATTTTCCTTTCTCTGAAAAAGGAAGCTTTGTCGCCCACAAGTTAAAAGTAAAAAAGCCATTTTTGTTGTACTTAGTACAATGCACGATACTTCAGGCGTGAATGAAACAGAACAAAAGATAAAGGCTGAAATGATTAGCTATTACAAGACAACAAGTGGAATAGACACGTTTGATTATATGTACCACAGCTACAGCTGTAAACGGAATACTATAAGATGGCTTTAGTCTTCTTTTATAACACGATGGATGACTCAGCAATTGCAGCACAAAGTTGTCTTCAATGATGACAGAAACACGTTCACTTATAGAGATATTGTCAATGGGTCATTGGTCAGAGAGGTAGGCATTGAACACATGATGGGTAGAATGAGAATTGACAAA
>NC_088372.1:16134391-16159391 GCF_034508935.2 Berghia stephanieae | reverse complement strand
GGTGATGATGATGATGATGATGATGATGATGATGATGATGATGATGATGATGATGATGATGATGATGATGATGATAATGATGATGATGATGATGATGATGATAATAATAAAATTTATTATCAAAAAAGATATTTGTAAAACCGCAAACGGCCGGTAAAGGGGTAAACCATACTATTCGGATTTGTATCTATTGGACTTCTGTCTCTAATACATTTGATCCATTTTATGCTTTGGTATCACAGTGGACGGATTTTAATGATTCTATTTATATGGCTTTTGACAAATGTGATATTTTAATTACCCCTGTTATTAAATAACGGTTTGGTGCAAGAGAATTAAGCTAGGTCTACAATCGACATTTGCATATAATTTGCAGTTATGACATCCGAACCCATTAATGGGTCAAGTTTAACATTGTTTTAATGGACAATATTTTGCGTCATTTTTTTTTTTTTAGATTTCCATTACAGCCATGAGACCATAAGGAACTGGGTTATTAGACCTGCAAATAAGTGCATGTTTTGCATACATAAGTGCATACATAACAAACTAATTAATTTTAAAAGGAATATATTATCATAAAAGCCCTCATAAAAAGACACATTAAAAAAAAAAAACAAAAAAAAAACAAGACACAAACAATTCAAAATTTTAAAAAACAAAGGTTTTCAAAATAAAAACAAACCATATCTTTAAAAATAAGAGGCGTTTTTTTAATTCAGAAAAAAAAGTATAAACGAAGCAAACTGCATTTTGGGAAAAACAAAACAAAACAAAACAAAAACAAAAACAAAAAAAATCATTCATTCATTTCATTCATTTATCCCATGATCTGATGATCATTGGGGATACACGGGAGGATACATTCTTCTCTATTGTTGGCCTTCTCCAAGAGTTCTTCCATCTTCATTCCGGTACATTTCTTGATATTGTCCATCCGAACTTTTCTTTGTCTTCCTTCCTCTTCTTCTTCCTCCTCCAACACCGTTCTGCACAAACCTTCATGCGTCACAGTGTGGCCAAACCATGACAGTTTCCTTCCTCTAACTGTGGTGATGAGGGGTTCCTGTTGTGCTGTACGATCTTGTACGTCTTCCACTAGTACGTCGTTATTGGTTCTGTGTTCTGTATACTTCATCCGCAGGAGTTTTTTCAAAAGCAGAGATGCTGCGCTCTAATTCCGCAGTCAATACTCCCCGGCAAAAAAAATAAAAAAATAAAAAAAATAAAAAAAAAGCAAAGATACAACATACCACATAGTATAAATCAATGCAACTTTAAAGAATAGACACATAGAAAACCACGCCTCTCGGACAGTCGTCATAATGTAAACAATAGCAGTGATTGGTAAACACAGGTTTTACTGTCAATGGTATGTCTATAAGTAAAATACCCACAGTTCTACTACTTAATCAAAAGAATCAACACCACAGAAAACTCTGTGCAAACCTAAACGTTTATAATCTAATCGAGAAAACCGTGTGGTAACTTAGTCACCCATTTGACGATGTGAAAACAATAACAATGACCAGAGAGAGAAAGAGGTCAATTTCATTCATATTATTGTTTATAAACAAAAAGCCATGCTTGTCCGAACATAGGGAGGTGTGTCACATACTCTATGTTTTGATTGGTTAAATATCTACTGGTTAATTGTATTTTTACCATCACGATTTTAAAATCCAGAAATTGAGAGAAAATGCCCCAATAAAGTTTGTATAATATTTATGGAGTCTTATCATTTCTGTTGAAAATAATGCCTCGTCAGAAACCTGAACGTTTGTGGTATATGTTTAAATATAATATTCACCTTTGCTGTCTGCCAGATCAAGTTTACCAACCCACAAAATTATGTGTAATTTTTCAAGTCTACATTCTTACAAAGAGAATTTAGTTGGTGATGACTAATTATACATCTTGAAATGAACACAAAAGAGCTGAGTGACTTTACTTCATTCATTCCATATCGACGTGTATATATATGCAGGTCTGACATCCGAACCCACTTATGGGCCTAGTTTTATATTTTTGTAATTGACAATATCTTGCGTCATTTTTTAAGATTTCCATTACAACAATGATCCCATAAGGAATTGGGTTATCTGACCTGCAAATAAGTGCACGTCGTTCCATTATATCCTTCTATAGAATGAACGAAGTTGATCCAGTTTTCATTATGGTTTTTATACACCAAGATAGCTGATTAATTCTCACTAATTCTATCAATCAGACCACAGATCGTATGAAGTTGACGTCACTCAGGTCTTTTTTATTGTTTTTAGCCGGGCATTTTTATGAGTACCGTGATTCTTACTAAACTATAGATAGAATGCGCTTGGCCAAGGAGTTCACAACATTGCCATCCGGAAGTATAACGGACCAACACACAAACTCTGTGTAACCATGAACTTTTATAGTCTGGTTAATACAGTTGAGTGAGAACAACTCACAAACGCGGATGGCAAAAGCAATAACAAAGGCCCGAGTGACGTCATCTGCATACTATCTATAGTCAGATTAATATATAGATATTCGAAGATGACGTCACTTAGGCCTTTGTTATTGTTTTTGCCATCCGCGTTTGTGAGTTGTTCTCACTAAACTGTATTAACCAGACTATAAAAGTTGATGGTTACACAGAGTTTGTGTGTTGGTCCGTTATACTTCCGGATGGCAATGTTGTGAACTCCTTGGCCAAGCGCATTCTATCTATAGTTTAGTAAGAATCACGGTACTCATAAAAATGCCCGGCTAAAAACAATAACAAAGAGCTGAGTGACGAATACACGTGTTCCCAACCCACCCTTGATAGTAATTAACCAGTAGATTTTTGACCAATCAAAACATGAAATTTGTGACACACCCTCATACGTACTCGGACAAAAATAGTTTGTTGTTTATAAACAATATCGTGAATGAAATCGACCTCTCTCTGATTACTGTTATTGTCAGTGCCGTCAAATTGATGACTTGTTGTCACACGATTTTCTCGATCAGATTATTAACGTTTAAATTTACACATAGTTTTCTGTGTTGGTTATAGATAGTTCGAAGATGACGTCATTCATGTCTTTGTTATTGTTTTTTGCCATCCGGGTTTATGAGTAATGCTCACTGAACTCTATTAACCTGACTATAAACGTTCATGGATACACACAGTTTTGTGTGTTGATCCGTTATATTTCCGGATGGCAATGCTATGAGCTTCTATAGATAGTATGCGCTTGGCTAAGAAGCTCATAACATTGCCATCCGGAAGTATAACGGACCAACACACAAAACTGAGTGTATCCATGAACGTTTATAGTCGGGTTAATACAGTTCAGTGAGCATTACTCATAAATGCGGATGGCAAAAAACAATAACAAAGACCTGAGTGACGTCATCTGCATACTATATATATTGACCAAGCGGTGGAACAGTGGGTATTTCAGTTAGACACATACCATCGATAGAAAAACCTGTGTAGTTTACCGCGTCTACCAATCACTGCCATTGTTTACAATATGACGATTGTCCGAGAGGCGTGGTTAATCTAGGTCTGTTAGGAAAACCTATCCACGTGTGACTGGTATCTTATTGTTGTGGCTTATAATATTCATTTATGAAAGGGAGCGATCTATAGATAGAATGCGCTTGGCCAAGGAGTTCACAACATTGCCATCCGGAAGTATTACGGACCAACACACAAACTCTGTGTAACCATGAACTTTTATAGTCTGGTTAATACAGTTTAGTGAGAATAACTCACAAACGCGGATGGCAAAAACAATAACAAAGGCCTGAGTGACGTCATCTGCATACTATCTATATTAACTTTCCATGTGCTCGAGGTCATTGGACACATTGCAAAATATGCTCAAAGTGACCCAAATAGTGAAAAGTGTTCATACCTTTTTAATATCTAACATCACGATTGGTCATTTTATTCAGCTTGACACGTATGTACATTTACAACTTTCATAAACAAAGCAGCATGTTTGCATTTGTTAAGATTAAGCCAATCATTGGACAGAAACAAATCATGTGATTGATGACCTGGTTGGACGAAAACCTGAATATAGATCGCTCCCATTGTGTGTTTTTGTGAGTGTTGTTCACACTTAGAAACCATTCTGCCATAAAATACTAGTGATTACATGATGTATTATCCTCATAATCGAGTTGGGCATTACTGAGGGACACTAATCTGTGACAAGCGCATCTCCCCTAAAAAAGCATTTTATTGTGGCGTAGGAATATTTGGTCTCATATGAAAATGGTTTCGACTACAAGACGACTAAAGGTAAACGCGGAACGTATTTCCTTCTTTTGTGTGTGTGAGTGTATGTGTGTGTGTGTATATATATATATATATATATATATATATATATATATAATATATTATAATATATATATATATAGCATATAGCGCAACGTTTACTAAATTTGCAAACAGCGCTAAGAAAACGTTTCCAAGAAATCAGTAACATCTTAAAATGTCGTTGCAATTCTTTGAAATAGACACAACTATGTAACGTCGTCATCATCATCATCATCATCATCATCATCATCATCATCATCATCATCATTATCATAATCATCGTCATCATCATCATCATCATCATCATCGTCGTCATCATCATCATCATCATCATCATCATCATCATCATCATCATCATCATCACCACCACCACCCCACCACCATTCTGCCAATTAGGCCCTAGATTTTCTCAAAAGTCTTCTCGAAGTTTGTTTCTGAAAAGTTAGCAAATTTGTATCAACATTAAGTTATTTTGAAAAATCTACAAAAATTCTGAAGATTCAATTATGAAAAATTATACTTAAAGTAACAATTCATCACAAAAAAATAGCAGAATAATCTTCATGAAGTTTATAAAAAGCTCAACCAAAGTTGATATTTTGCCCTCAATTTTTCAACATTAGTAAATAATAACTGTTTAGTTTTTGTTATTCAACCCCGAGAAACTGACCATAAAATAAAAGATATAATTTCTTTCATAATCTTTCGAAATATATAAATATTGATGTCTTTTTGTATCTCAATTGTTATAAAATTGCCCTTAAATGTGACCCTTCGTCTCAAAACGGTATAAAGTCGGGGTTGGTTAAGACGTTGAAAATTGAATTTATAGCCAGAAATATCAGACTTGAGTTGAGTTTGTATGTTTTATTGAGGAGAATGGATACCATATTTTAGGGTGCTGATGCCAACAATTTATAATTTTGACCAGTTTTAACATTAACTTCGGCTTTTTAGCATCTGGTTCGTTCCGACATAATACCGTTTTCAGACGATGGGTCACAAATAGGTTATATTCTAGAGCTGTAACGATTATCCACTCATAACCGGTTATCCTCGGATAAAACACAGACGTGTGCTCAACGGATAAAACAGAGCATTCAATGAATTCTCAATTTTATTCGTGCAACAAATAATCATCAAGAACAGCGTTGCCAGGTTTCTTTGCAAAAATCCCGCCAACTTTATGCCAGAAATCCGCCAAAACCCGCCAACTTTATCCTACCTCACCTGCGATATTAGCCCAAAATCGGCCGAATAATCCGCCATTTGATTTAAACACTCATAATCAACAATAGTGTATTGTCACAGAATAAAAATTTACTCACCTTTTTACAACTTTTTCCTTTTTAAAAGCATGAAGATTCGGAGTTTCGATTTTGTTTGAACGGGATTAGACTGTCGAATATTGTTTTCACCTTTGGTTAATCTGAATTAGGTTGTGTAATATAGATCTAGACCAACAGTACTCACAGTACGTGCTCCTAAATGTCACTTTAAAGGGGGGGGGGGAAGAAATAATTATACTTGATTGTTATACTTTTACCTTTTTAAAGGGTATACAAATCATCAAAAATCCGCCAAAAAAATCCGCCATCCGCCACGCGATGATAAACATCTGCCAATTTGGCGGAAAATCCGCCAACCTGGCAACACTGATTATGAATGAATCACTGAATCCCTGATCCTCTGATCACTCAGTTTACTGCGTGAGGTCGCGTTGCTCCGTGTGATGACGTAGACCTCGACGGTGTTGGCGACACGGATGGCGTTGCGGCAGAGTCATCAAATAGTTATCTTTTATTAAGCTTAATATTTTGAAAAATAAAAAAAAATTAGAAAACCACTGATTATACGATCGTATTTCCATATATCTATGTGTATTACTTTGAAGAATTTCAAGTTGGCATTTCCCCAACTCTCACTCGTATTATAATTATTATTATCATATCCCAATGATAGTCTATGCTTTTAGCCGTTCCTATATTATTAGCTACTTCTTCCTCTTCGCCTTCAAGTACCAAGTCTGTGCCAGACATCGGTGATCATGGAACGCCATTCATCTCTCTGATCAGATAACCTCAGAAAACTAATATTACTCTTCTCTTTCTTTGTCACCCAGCTGTTCAAACTATTCACATATTTTTTTCTTGATCTACCTTTACTCTTTTTACCTTCTATCTTTCCTGTGAGAGCAAGATGTTCAATACATTTATGTCGATTTAGGTGCCCTAAAATTGCATTTGTCTTTTTCTTATTGTACGAATTAGTAACCTTTTAGCTCCAGCAGCTTGCTCTAATACTTCTTCATTAGTTTTCTTCTCTGTCCACGAGATTCTTAACATCCTTCTAAGGAACCACATTTCTGCTGCCTCCAGTTTCTTTCTAATGTCTTCTGTAATTGTCCATCTTACACAGCCATATTAGCTACTATTACTAGATTATTCGATGAGTACCCGTTTATCCGCGGATAATTTTGATGATCATTCGTTTATACGTAGGCCAGTAAATGTACGGATATGATCCAAGTTTCTAAAATACACGCGATTATATTCTACATAGTATTTACTCATCTCTCTCTCTCTTTTTTATTATTCCTTTCAGGTATATCTTCGAGGCAAGATGAAAACCAGTACATTTTTCAAATTGGCCGCTGGTATCTTGGTGACGCTTTCCGGGCTCCGGGTGATAACGAACAATTTTGACAACAGCAACGTGAAGGCATCTCTTTTATCAAAGGGGAGAGAAATCAGAAACAGCAGGTTAGGCAAAATCTTCTTAGCCAAACAAGCACAAGAAAATATCAACGATAATGGAAATTCAGGCATTTTAAAATCTGATAATAGAATTCGGGTGAATAACAAGTTGAAAAAAATTTTGGTTTTTGGCTTCGATAAGGTGAATAATATCAATTCGAATCAGTCAATATTGATACAAAGTAGGAGCGATCTTAGTTTGGAAGAAAAGATTCGTGGAGTTAAAGTGGACGATTCTTCAATGAAAAAGACCATAAAATCTATTTTAACACAACATATAAATGATAAAAATAGCAAGGAAAACAAATTGGACAGAACTAAACTCAAATCTTTATCAAAAAACGTTTTCAGTTCTGGTTTTGGGCTCCAATCTGTGAAAAGCGATACCGGAGAAAACATGTGGATCGAAAACGGAGTGATCTATCGCCCGATAAAAAAAGAGAGCCCGACAATGATGGAGAAACACCCGGCTCCGAGGCTGACTAACTACGAGCCATTTGTCCCATTCAACGAAACACTGTTTTTCACCGGATCTAAAACAGCAGCAGCGGAGTCGTTGAGAAGAAAAAAGAAAATAATTTTGTGGTACACCCCAGCCCGTTACACTCCCCCGATGCCAGAATTGGAACCGATGAGGTTTTGTCCTGAATTCCCGTGTTCTGTGACGACGAACAACAAATATTTCAATGAGAGTTCATTGGTTATTTTCAATGGTAAGACTGACATTTATAATCAATTTTGTGACACATCCCTTTCAAACGGGTTTATGTTGTTTTTTTGTTTTGTTTTGTTTATCTTGTTGTTTTTGTTTTTGTTTTTGATTTTTAAAGGAAGTGATTTTAACCCTCTCCTATCTAACCAATTATGAGGAAAATCGTCACATTCATGTTGCGATTCAATAAAAACTTTCTTATTCAGATTTTTGTTTTGCCCATCACAAAATTGGGGTCCCGATAGCTCAGTTGGTAGAGCACTCGCTTCACAATCAAAGGGACCGAGATCGATCCAGGGTGCAGTCGAGATTTTTTCTGACCCCCTGTCCACCCAGCAGTGATTGGGTACTGGGTCTGTTATATCTGGCGAAAAGTTCATTGCGTCCTGTCCAAAGTGTACCAAGCAATTGCTATTGTCCGTTTCACGCTATAGAAACCGAGATAGACTCTGGCTCCATGGGCCTTATGGCTCTGAATGACTACATCACAAAATTTGAAGAACAAAATCTTTGTTAGAGACATTAGGACGCAATGCTGATTTGTAAAGCTTGTTTTGTTCCAAAAAATTATGTACCGTATGTCCTTATTGCTGTTGATGAGTTCAGTGTAAGGTAATCCATTTTTAAGTTGCGTAGGTATGGCATTTCGGGAACAATCCAGAAAATGATCGGTGAGGAGACATTTAAAGTAGAGGTGACGGAAAATTTATATCTAGTTTAAGTTCTTGTCGCTTAAAAAAAAGCAAACTAGGATTTATTACTGAATTATTATTAATATTATTACTATTATATATATATATATATATATATATATATATATATATATATATATATATATATATATATATATATATCCTTTTCTTTAAAAAAAATAGCCTTATGGAGAACACTGTGCCATTTGAGTCAATAAAAAAAAAGTATACGGCGCACAACTCTACTGAAAGATTTGAAAATTAGAAATATACTTTTTACAGTTAGATAAACAGATAACTTGATTCGTTTTATAATTTCAAGTCAGTTTGAAAGTTCGTTGAATCAAACATATATCATAAAAAATATACCGACGACACTAACACTCTCAAAAATAACCAATCGACATGAATATGTCAAGAATCATATAAAATATATATATATATATATTATTATATATAAATATGTGTTATTAACACTTATTGAAAATAAAGATTGATGCCAACTTAATAATTTTAAGGATTTTGAAGTGTTATTAATCCTTGTGCGGGTAAATTGTTGGTTTAAAAAGTTAACTATAGCTAGCTACTACAATTTTTATCTGCTAAAAATAACGAATTTTAACATTTTCAAGTAGGCAGGTCTGTTTAAGTATTAAGATATTTCATATCGATTTCCTTTGTTATGTTTAATCACAAAAGATGATCAATGGTATTGTTTACTTTACGGATTTGTCCCTATCCATATTGTTATGTTTAATGACGAAAGATAATCGATGGTAATATTTGCTTTACAGATTTACCTATCCATTTGCACAGTTTGTGTACCATTTTTTAAAACTACAATTTACATTATGTGGGCATTATGGGTCCTTCACTGTTATAGAATGAATATCAATATTTCTAGTATTTTTAAACGCATAATATTAACAGCAACTCGTAATAATTGTTAACAACTGTTATTCTACAATCAGAATTTATGCATAGTGTTTAAGGTATGTGATATTTTGCGTCAAACTATTGCGTACATGTCCTTTTTATAGACCCAATAATAGGACGTGTACATATAGGTAGGTCTAAAAGGTACCGAGTTCAACCGCAGCCATGATAAAGCTACCTATAGCCTGACACTGTAACCCAAAAAGACTGGCAATTTGACATCATTTTTTGGTCAGTGTCAGGCTATAAGTTAACGATAGCTACGGTTCAACTACCCGTCGCGCTGTGTGACCTTGAGCAAGTCACCCCGGCCTAGTTCACTTTTCGGCGCTACGCTACTATTGAAACCTGGTTTATTCCAGTTTTCTCTTGGAATAGGCCCAACAGAAGAATTTCCCCTCGGTGATGAATAAAGGGAATAATATCTTTTAAATATCTATTGAAAACAATATCACTCTCTTAAGGCCCAATTAGACGTACAGACTTTTCGTACACGGTCCGACGAACATCGATGAGACGCGGTGGATATGTGGATTCCGTGAATCGACTTATGTCGATGAGATAAGTTCCGTTTAGACGTACAGTTAATTACTCCGGGTCGGATCTGGGAAAAGACACACACACACACACACACACACACACACACACACACATATATATATATATATATATATATATATATATATATATATACCAACCACCACCATCACACCACCGCCATATACATGCCACACAGACACGTGAACACAAACATATGAGTGAACTTCACCTCTCAATAGTAGTTTGTATTACGATTGGATTTCAGTGAAATCTAATCACCCACGGTGATCCGTCAACACGAAGACAGGAAAATATCAGGCGGCTCCTAATTTCAGGAGTTGGGCGGACATCCGACGGACGAGATTGAAAATCCTCGTTTACATGCTTAGTTTTCATGAGTTTTGGTCAATTATCCATAATTTGTAGAAATCCGTCGGATCGTGTACGAAAGGTCTGTACGTCTTAATGGGTAATTATACATTGCGAAAGCAATGTGCTAAAATGAAACTGCTGCTTCTCTATTCAATATATTTTCCCATCCCAAAGTGACTGTTATATTATAACTACTTACTGTTGTTCCCCCTTGGTAGGTCCACTTTTCAAAAGAAATATGTTACTTCATTCTTGAGCTTTTATACAGCACAAATCGACTAAACCTGATCAAAGCGATTTAAAAGGTGTCCTTAGCCAACAGCAACACCTACACCTGAGTACGAAGAGATAATGTGAGGAAAGAGCGTTTTCCAAGGACTCAACTATGCGCCGCCCAAAGTCGGACTCGAATTCAGTAACTTCCGATCCTTTTATAACTCCGCTCTTATGTTTATATTACTAAATTAAAAGTTTGATAAAATAAGTGTAAATCATCGTTATATATGACACATACCACAAGACCACACAGCGCATATTTCGGTTATTAGTCCATTTTATTTACTAAACTATATAAAAAAAGCTCTCAATTTCTTACTGCTTAACATTATGTCATTATAAAGTACATAATTTTAAAAAGTCTTGTGTTTAATTTTTACCGATCTTTTTCAGGACAAATTGTAGGTGCGAAGCCACCAGCTCGAGCATACCCTAATCAACTATTCATGTTCCATAACCAGGAACCACCAATCAACATTTTCTTCAAAAACAGCAAGTTCCATAACAAGGAATGGTTGAACGTTTTTAACTGGACAATGACCTACCGGGCCGATTCGACCATCCCATCTTACTATGGTCTGGTCCGTAAACACCCAAATCCACCCAGGAAGGACTATTATAAAATCCTTTCAAAAAAGAACGGTACGGTTGCGTGGATGGTGAGTCATTGCGGATCCCCGAGCAAGCGGGACGAATACGTCAAAGAGCTCCAGAAATATATGAACGTAGATATATACGGAGCTTGCGGCAGCTTCAAATGCGAGAGGGGAAATGATGAAAAATGTAATACAGAAATAGCTATAAAATATAAATTTTACTTGGCTTTTGAAAACGGATTATGCCACGATTATATTAGTGAGAAATTTTTTCGATTCATGCCTCTTGATATCATAACGGTGTCCCGGGCCATAAAGGGTGACCTTGACCGCCATGCTGCTCCAGGAGGGTTCGTTGACACCACCCTGTACTCCTCCCCTAAAGAACTGGCCGAATATCTTACATATCTGGATAAGAATGATGAGGAATACATCAAAATTCTTAAAGAAAAAGACAGATATATTTATATGTTCGAAGACTATGCAATAAGAGATTCAGACAGAGCGATCAAGTATATTCATTATCATTATGAAGCGGTGCCCTTTTGTGAGACCTGTCAAAAACTATGGAATCTGAAAGACAATGAATCAGATAGAATAAACAATATACAGGAATGGTTTGATCAAAAAGCGTGCATAGAACCTGATGATATATAATTGTGTCTTGAAGTAAAATGTTTGATTACGCATGACTTTCTTTTCCTTTTAAACGACACACATTAGAACAGGCAATTGTGCGAAAATATCAAATTAAGAAACTAGGGAACAGGCACCGGTGTAAGATAAATATCTGAACAAGTGTGTATGAAAGGTGCCAGACAAAGCAATAAAGAAAAATACAAGCAAAAACCTCAACTACTTCGAGGTAGACTGATTTTTTGGGATGGTTTTTTTTCTTGTTTTTTTCTGGAACCTTTCTATCATACACACTTGTTAAGATCTTTAATTGTGCGAAACCGAGGTGTACATATATGCAAATAAGTGCACGTAGGGCAAAACCATTGTTTCTAACTAAAAGAAAGGATGGGACAGTTTTATGGAACATGTGGTATACACACCTATTTTGCTCAAAGCAGTGGTCTCTCAGAGCGAATGAGTCCTGAAGTTTTACCCGATTTCTAGTCAATCAAACGGGTAGTTAATATTGATTGCCACCTTAGTTAGAACGCTGGGTTATTAAAATAAAGAGTAGAAAGATAAAAAAAAAGAAGCCGAAGAAAGAAAAAAGAACCGCCAAAGTGGACGTTTTCACCTATCCAATCAGTGCTCACTCGTAGATGTACAGAGGGGTCTCTTCCTACATGTCTGGTGTCAGCGTTGTTTGAAGCCTCTTGTAAAGCATTTTGAGCATATTTATCTATCTTATCTTACTAAAGGCTGAAGATAGGAATTAATCTTCAAATGCCTTATGCAATAGATTATGATTACAAAATCTCATATAGCTTGCATTGTATCATTCACAGACAGTTTTACACAACTTTAAATTGAATGTAAGGAAATATAATATATCAATACGGTAATGTAAAAGTCGAAAATTACTATCATAGAATATTGGTTATTGAAAATTGGTCTTGATCGAATGAATCATAAATGTAAAAAGTTCATAGTATAATGAAATATTAATGACAAAGGTAATCATGAAAGTCACCACGATAATAATCATACATAAGTATCTGATAAATCATCATGATTTAACATTATTTTAGATGTCATGCATCTTACTTGTCAACAATTAATTTACAAACCAGTCTACAAAATCATGATAGTAATGGAAACAATTATATCCACGTGACAATTTAAAGTTATAAAGATAAATAAATAAATGGATAAATAATTGAATAAAAAACAGACAAATAAACGAATAGATAACTAAAGAAATAAATGATAAAATTTCAAAATCAAATTGAAATAAGAAATGAATCAATTAATTAGTCTTTTTTTGGGTAAAAAAAATAAAATAAAACATATTAGTAATACTTAAATATTTGAGCCGTTTACTCCATATCAACTAAGATTTTAAACTGATTTAAAGAACATTAATTTTTTGTGTTAAAACAGAGACTATTCCATGTTTTCAAATACGTATAAGAAATGAGTTCTGTCTTATTTTTGCCTGAAATCTTGCCTCTGGTATACACAATCTTGGAAAATTCAAACAAAATTGATGGATTTATACCATTTATATTATGTATTATCTTGTACAGCTGAAATAAGTCTCCTCTAATTCTTCTGTATTTGGGACTAGGTAGATCGAGGAATGTTAAACATTCGTCATATGGCATTCTCTCAACCCCCGGGAGGCCATTTTGTTGCTCGTCTTTGAATATTTTCAAGACCTATTATTGACTGCCTTAGATATATTGTTCTCGAAACATTGTTTCCTATCCAAGAACAGGTCTTATAATAGTTTTAAATAACGAAAGAAACATGTTGTTATACAAATCTATTGATCTATGTTTCATATATTTTTTGAATAGTTTTTGTTTCTTATTTATCATGTGGTTAACTGCTTTAGTCATTCAAATTTACCTTTACCGATGTTCCATGTCGGACACGACGTTGGAGATCATGGTTCGCCAGCTCTCTCTCTCATCTGCGAGTTTCGCACATTGATTTATGGGGCTTCCTACGTACGCTGCGACATTTCCGAGCCACCTTGTCCAAGTCATCCAAATAGGTACAAACAATTCTTCTAAATTTTCTCAATCAACAATCTCCATTTCACATCTAGCTACATGCTTCATAATTACCATTGTGATTAATTATCAAAATAATATCTTTTCTTCTTACAACAAGCATGTTTGGGTAAACTAATAGAGATAGAAAGTAGATCATGGATGGTCACTTTTACAGATTGGCGGAACGTGGTCAATATTCTCATTCCAACTATCATCGTTAACAAGAAGTAAACTTAAAAAAACAATACTTATCTGATTATGTCTGTGTTTTGATTGTCTTGTCATTATACCCCATGATACGGCTATGCGGTCTAATGGTATGACACTCGCTTTCGGATCGGAAGGTCATGGGTTCGAGCCTCGCTCGGCGCATAGTTGAGTCCTTGGAAAAGGCTTTTTAACCATATTCTCTCACCGTACTCAGGTGTAAAATGAGTACTTGGTCGTTAACAGCGTTGTCTCTATCCGAAAAAATATTGTGATATCGCCTAACAGGCGTCATGTCTCGTCCTACATAATAAGTGTTGCTGTTGGCCGGGGACCCCTTGTAAAGCGCTTTGAGCACGTTTAGTGGATATAAAAAAGCTCAATTTAGGAAATACTGACAATCGGTTTTGAGTTTTGACCCGGTGGGAAGAAGATTTTCAAATCTCACTTTACTCTGAGCAAAGTTGAATCCTTTCAAAAGTTTCTTCAGTCACATTATCTCACCATACTCAGGTGAAAAATGACTATCTGGCCGGTGACAACATAAACATTGTTTTTGTCGAAAAGAATTCATAGAATGAATCTCCAAACAGGTATCTTCCCACAATTTCAAACATTTTCATTATTGTTGTTGACTTGAATACTCTTATAAATAGGTTTGAACGATTTTAGTCGATGTTGAACAAATTCAGAGTTCATGCTATTTTTGTTTTGGTTTCATCTACAAGGCTTGGATACTCTTATAACTAGATTTGAACGATTTTAGTGGATGTTGAACAAATTCAGAGTTCATGCTTTTTTTGTTTGTTGGTTTCATCTACATGGCTTGGATACACTTATAAATAGGTTTGAACGATTTTAGTGGATGTTGAACAAATTCAGAGTTCATGCTTTTTTTGTTTGTTGGTTTCATCTACATGGCTTGGATACATTTATAAATAGGTTTGAACGATTTTAGTGAATGTTGAACAAATTCAGAGTTCATGCTTTTTTTGTTTGTTGGTTTCATCTACATGGTTTGGATACATTTATAAATAGGTTTGAACGATTTTAGTGGATGTTGAACAAATTCAGAGTTCATGCTTTTTTTGTTTGTTGGTTTCATCTACATGGCTTGGATACATTTATAAATAGGTTTGAACGATTTTAGTGAATGTTGAACAAATTCAGAGTTCATGCTTTTTTTGTTTGTTGGTTTCATCTACATGGCATGAATACATTTATAAATAGGTTTGAACGATTTTAGTGGATATTGAACATATTCAGAGTTCATGCTTTTTTTGTTTGTTGGTTTCATCTACATGGCATGAATACATTTATAAATAGGTTTGAACGATTTTAGTGGATATTGAACATATTCAGAGTTCATGCCCTTTTCATTTATTTAGTTATTATTTTGGCTTCATCTACATTATATTTTATTTTGTAGTTCTCTTTGTTAATGTTGTTGTTGTTGTTTTTTTTTTTTTCTTCTTTATAAAAATTAATAGACACACAATGGGTGATTAAAAAAACAACATGTCTAATGAGTTGATCTGAATGAAAGTATTTTCATGAGTTGTCTGAAGCCTACATTGTGTATTTCTTTCTAAGTTTCCAAACATTTGTTTTTGGGATTCTTTGTGTGTGTGTGTGTGTGTGTGTGTGTGTTTGTGTGTTTGTGTGTGTGCATATTTGTTTGTGTGCGAGTTGTATTCATTTGATTCCAACATGATACCAGACTGGACCCAAATATTGGACTGAAGCAGGAGAATGAGAGAGAGAGAGAGGGAGAGAGAGAGAGAGAGAGAGAGAGAGAGAGAGAGAGAGAGAGAGAGAGAGAGAGAGAGAGAGAGAGACAGACGGACAGACATCGAGACAGAAACACACATAAAGAGGAGAGAGAGAGAAAGAGAGAGAGAGATAGAGAGAGATAAAGAGAGGGAGAGTGTGTATGTGTGTGTGTTTATATATGTATGCGAAAGAGTGTGTGTGTGTGTGTGTTTATGTGTGTGTGTGTGTCTGGGAGAGAGATAGAGAGAGAGAGCGAGAGGAGTGAGAGACATAAACAGAGAATGAGAGAAGGAAAGATGATGTTTCTGTATTTGTCTTTTTAACAAGTGTGTTATGATTTCAAAATTAATCTCGACAAGACACATTTCGGTGCTTGAATCATTTTCCACGGTTATTTTACATGTTTTTGGAGATCACTTTTAAATCTGTATAATAAAGATGTTATTATTAAAACCAAAATATTGATATGCTGTGATGTTTCCATTAGGTAATTTAAAAAATCATACTCATACAAAATAATAAAGAAAAATAAATTACCATTATAAATTTTAAAACCAAAATAAATGTAATTTTAGTTATTATAAAGGGAAATAATCCATTTATTTTCAAACTTATTAGCAATACAGTTTTGAAGGGGCAGTTAGGGCATTTTCTAAAAAAGAAAATAAGGCGGTTTTAATCATTCTGTATCGTCATTATAAGTTTTTAAAATACCCCAGAATTTTTGGTGAAAAATATAAATTATCTGTGTTGATACCTGTTTTGTGACCTAATTTGGGGGGTCTGGTATAAAAGAAATATAACAATCTTGTGGCAAACTCCCACAAAAACTAATGAAGGAATGACCTCCACATTCTTCCCTCTTATCAATATTGTAGCAAAGTGTGTCACCATAGAGAGATTTTACAGCTTTAGCTTATGGAATTTTTATTAAAACATTTACAAAGTTGATAATCAATATTATAAATTTCTATTTTGGATTATAATTCAAATTACACATACCTTATAAAAAATCTCTTTGTAGCGACATAATACATTATCTTTGTGATAACTATGGAGATTTTCAGACAATTTCATTGAATAGATTCTGAGAAACGTTTGACAAAGTATCCCATACCCTTAGAAAAATTACATATTGAGAAAATATCAAAATAGCGTTTCGTTTTTCACACTTTTCTGACTACCTGTACCCTTTTCAACTGTGTCTTTCGTGCCTTTGTAGTATCTTTTAAGAAGTTGGATTTCAATAGTATTATTTCTAAGATAATAAAATATCGTTTTCCAACAAAATCTCAAAATCAATTTTTTGACGGATTTTCAAAATAGTTAGACCCAAACCACTCCTTTATCGCGTCATTGTCAAAGGTGTTAGTTTAATTTAATCTCCACTTAAGTTTTCTATTTAACAGAAGTAAAAATTTTAATGTGGCCCGAGGCCATCGAAATTATAAAATAAGCTTACATGCATAATCTAATGCAAATCCTCACAAAGGTATGAGAAAAATATTAGTGAAAACCAGCAATATATAACGAATTGAAATGATAAGAATAGTCCAAATTTACAAAATGCGATGCATCATACAACAGTTGGTGTATGGCATGTATGTATGTATCATTGCATCAAATGTATCATTTTCAACCTTGGAACAAAAAAACATATAAAAATTCCAAAAAATCGTACTAAATCCTTTGAAATCTTATCCACGTATTCTGGTCCTAAAATAGTACTAAAACACGCGAAATCGTACAGGTTGGCAGGTCTAACATACATCCATGCATAAATACATACATACATACATACATACATACATACATACATACATACATACATACATACATACATACATACATACATACATACATACATACATACATACATACATACATACATGCATACATATATTATACGCATATGCATACATATATACGTATATGCATGCATGCATATATACTTTTACAACTCCTCCTCCTCCTCTTACTACTACTACTACTACTACTACTACTACTACTACTACTACTACTACTACTACTACTACTACTACTACTACTACTACTACTACTACCACCACCACCACCACCATCCACCACCTCCACCACATCTACTCCTGACTGTCAACCATCAACACCTTACATAAATGAATCTTTCCGATTCAAATCAATTCAATCTATATATTAATGAAAGGAACATCAGATAAAAATCTTATTCCCGTTTTCGTTTAACCAGGTTCATGTTTAATGTGATATCTAAAACAGTTTTGATTCATTTGATATAGGCCTACTTGATAGCTTTTATCGATTTTTAATTGATTTTTTTCAAACTTATTACAATCACAGTATGAAAGTCATAATACCGACCCCACCTATATGCCAATTTAACATTGTTGTAAAGGACAATATTTTGCGTTTTTTGTTGTTGTTTTTTTTAAGATTTCCATTACAACAATGAGGCCAAAAAGAATTGTGTTATCAGACCTGCAGATATGTAAACGTCGCACAAATCCATTTAGGAGTTCACTTTCAAAACCGGTTAAAGTCAATTCTGCATATACTCAAAAACAAATCTGGCGTGTCATCTCTTCAGAGGTCGACGTGACATTTCCTGCCAAGCACGTCTATCCGTAGCCCTAAAGAGCTTTAAAGAGCTGTTTTATATAGCGCAATATCCACTAAAATATGTTCAAAGCGCTTTACAAGGGGTCCCTGGTCAACAGCAACATTTAACATGTAGGACGGGACATGCCGCCTGTTTGGCGATATTACAATTTTTCGGACAAAGACACTGCTGTTAACGGCCAGGTACTCATTTTACACCTAAGTACGGTGAGAGTATGTGAGTAAAGAGCGTTTTCCAAGGACTCAACTATGCGTCGAGCGCGAAGCTCGAACCCAGGACCTTCCGATCCGAAAGAGAACGTCGCCCTGTTGTTGCATTCAGCTGCAGTAAGGCCAGTCCATGACATGATGTCATCCATCCATATCCTTGGACGGCGGAAAGTAAGAACAACTCAAGGCGGAAGAGCAAAGTGTGTGGCACACAAGGGGCATTTCAAGACGCAAATACTATTGCGACCGGCCACCGTAGAAAGGAATGGGGCCCTACTATGTATAATCCCATAGTATTGAAATGGAATGCTAAGTAATGATGGAAAAACAAAACAAACAAAAATAAAAAAATAATATCAAAAAAACAAAAACAAAACAAAAAAAACACATTTTAATAATTAACCAGAAACAGTGCCAGACAAAAAAAAAGAAAATAAATATAAAAATAAACAATCATTCACAAAAACAAAAACAACCAGTAGATGACAGACCATATATATTGTATGAAATAATATGATCTATCAATTATAACTCGTCTAACATTTTCATGCTCTATACCTCTTAAAAACGGGGAGCTCTTCTTCAATGTCATATTGTCCATTGAGTGTTTATCCCAAATTATTGCTTGTTAGCCTTTGGATAAGACGCTAGTCTATTGCAATGTCCTGAACCGCAGAACTTACCCAGATAACCAATCACTGCAGGGTGAACAGGGGGTTTATAAAAAAAACAATTGGATTCAGTAGTCTGATGTCACGCCGCATGGCAACGGCGGCCATCTTGGTTCTAAACAAAGAAAATCATTACTTTTTATTCTTCATGCTGGCTAGAACTTTTCATATGTCTTGTGACAAGAATGTGTAAAAGTCAAAAAATGATCAAGTTTATATTTTTTTTCCCTCTGGATACGCTTTTATGCTCACCGGAGAAATAGTTCATACGGCGTCCGCCATTGCTCCGATAGTTTAGAGCCAGTGTTGCTAAGTTACCATGCGTCATTATGAAGGAAGTGACGTTACGACTATTGAATCCTGGTCTTTGACCAATCAAAACACGGAATTTGTGACACACCTTCATACGTGATGGGACAAACATAGTTGGTTGTTTCTCTCTCTCTGACCATTGTTATTGTTTTTATCCCGCCAAATGAGGGACTAGTTATCACACGATTTTCTCTATCATATTATAACCGTTTAAGTTTAAACATAGTTTTCTGTATTTGTTCTATTGATCAAGCGGTAGAATAGTGGGTATTTTACTTAGACACATACCATCGATTGTAAACCCTTTGTAGTTTGCTATGTAAGATAAAGATCTGAACAAGTGTATGGAAGGTGCAGATATAGCAAGAGAGAAAAATTCAAGAAAAAAAAAAACCCACTCGCCGTTTACAGCGTTGTCTCTGTCGGAAAAAAAATTGTATTATCGCCTAGCAGCTGTCATCTCTTTTGGTCATCATTTGGTGTGGCTGTTGGTCAGGGAAACCTTGTTAAGCGCTTTGAGCACGTTTAGTGGATATTGCGCTATATAAATTATGCTCTGTTTTATTTTTGAACTGGAAAAGAGGAATGTGTGACATTACGACTTCTCTGCCCTTTAGATAGAATGCGCTTGGCTAAGAAGCTCATAACATTGCCATCCGGAAGTATAACGGACAAACACACAAAACTGTGTTTATCCATGAACGTTTATAGTCAGGTTAATACAGTTTAGTGAGCATTTCTCATAAACGCGGATGGCAAAAAACAATAACAAAGACCTGAGTGACGTCATCTTCGAACTATTGATAGATAGAATGCGTTTGGCTAAGAAGCTCATAACATTGCCATCCGGAAGTATAACGGACAAACACACAAAACTGTGTGTATCTAGTGAGCATTTCTCATAAACGCGGATGGCAAAAAACAATAACAAAGACCTGAGTGACGTCATCTTCGAACTATCTATAGATAGTATGCGCTTGGCTAAGAAGCTCATAACATTGCCATCCGGAAGTTTAACGGACCAAAACACAAAACTGTGTGTATCCATGAACGTTTATAGTCGGGTTAATACAGTTCAGTGAGCATTACTCATAAACGCGGATGGCAAAAAACAATAACAAAGACCTGAGTGACGTCATCTGCATACTATCTATACCCTGACCCAGGGTGAAAAAGGCAATGATGATGATGATGATGATGTTGATGACGTCTCATATCTTTCACTAAAAAAAAAATCTGAAAAATTCTAAAGGATAAGGTGGCAGGGAAAGCAAGAGGAAAAAAAACAAAAACAAAAAATACTATCCCAAATATCAGCCAGCCTTGACTTAGGTGGCCGAAGCAGGATGATTTTTTGGAATTGTTTTAAATAAATAAAATAAATAAAATTCCCTTTATTCATCATCCTTAAGGGGAAATTTTTCTTTAGGATCTATTCCAAAGGAAGACTGGAGTAACCCAGGCGTCAGTCGCAGTGCAGCGCTGCAAAGTGAGCTAAGGCTGCGTGACTTGCTCAAGGCCACACAGCGCGACGAAGCAAACACCATACCGCTGAGCATCGCTGTCCCGTTTTTGATGTTTTTTTGATACTTTTTGTTTGTTTGTTTTCTTTTTTTTTTTTTTGTGTGTGTGTGTTAGTCTATATGTGACCCTTCGCCTCAAAACGGTATTAAGTCGGGATTGTTAAAATGTTGAAAATTGAATTTATAGCCAGAAATATCAGTCTTGTGTTGAGTTTGTATGTTTTTATTGAGGAGAATGGATACCATAAGATTTTAGGGTGCTAATGCCAACAATTTATATTTTTGACCAGTTTAACATTAAATTCGGCTTTTAAGCATCTGGTTCGTTCCGACATAATACCGTTTTGAGACGGTGGGTACCATATTACTTTCTGCCTTTTCTAGTTCTATTTCATACATTTTTTTCTTCAAATCTTTATCTTTTACCGGCGGCCGTTCCCTGATGTGTCACTCTGATCCTTTGCACTATATCGCACATTTTCTTGCATGTAAATGTAAAGCACTCCGCCAGAATACCGCTTTGAGGTGATGGGTCACATTCTTTTTTTTTTTATTTATTATTAAAAGATCTGGGGTGGATCTCAACCACAATTTAACGCTTCCCTGTTGTGGTCGTCTATAATTTGTGAACTAGGTTGGGTTCTAGGAATAAGTTATGAGCCATGCTTGACAAAGAGATAAAAAAAAAACACGATGACGTTATTCACCATCGGTGTCAAGACACACACACACACACACACACACACACACACACACACACACACACGCACAGTGACCAGTAATAGCATATGGAAAAAAAAGCAGTCTGCTGCTCAAGGGACATAACTCAATAATATGATGGATAAGATCAAAGCGGTGATGATACGGAGTTGCTTCCCATGCATATAGTTTATTGTCCATTGTTAACTAGATTGGGTTCTAGGAATAAGTTATGCTGGACAAAGGGATAAAGAACACGATGACTTTAAACCCCATCGTTGACAAGACACACAGTGACAGTAATAACAGCATAGAAAAAAGGCAGTCTGCTGCTCAAGGGACATAACTCAATAATATGATAGATAAGATCAAAGCGGTAATGATACGGAGTTGTTTCTCATGCATATAATAAAGTACAGATTATAAATTATACTACACATGTGCCCAATCAGAGGTTACTGACAGTTTCACGCAGACGCAAGCATAACATGCTTCATCATGAAGTAGATACAAAGACAAGATAAGGTACGATAAAGATAAAATAAACTTTATTTTTCCATTTATTAAAACTTACAATGATGCCATAATAATTAAAGACAGATAATTGGATTCAATAGTTTGATGTCACATCCGTACACACAGCAACCAGCAGCTTGGTTCTAAAATCGGTACTCTTTATTCTTCATGCTGGCTAGAATGTATAAAAATCAAAACATGATCAGATTTATAATGATTTTCTCGTCTAGATACACTTTTATGCTCGTCATAGAAATATTTCATAAGGGCGGTGTTGGAGATAATGGCGTCCCCCAATGTTCCGATAGTTTAGAACCAGTTACTATGCGTCATAACGAGGGAAGTGACGTACCGACTGTTGTACCCTAATATGAATTATAATATAATAACTATGGTGAGACAAAAAAAAATCTAAGGAAGTTTACTGGTATCCTCGGACATCCATAATAAAGTATTGTTTCCTCTCAGCTATGAATTTATCTTATTATTATTTGCAACGTGGCCCTGTCAGCCAATTATTCATTCTATCTCTCTATCTTTCTCACTCTCTCTCTCTCTCTCTCTCTCTCTCTCTCTCTCTCTCTCTCTCTCTCTCTCCCTCTCTCTCTCTCTCTCTTTCTTTCTCTCTCTTTCTCTCTCTTTCTCGCTCTCTCTTTCTCTCTCTCTTTATCTCCCCTCTCTCTCTCACTCTATCGCACACACACACACACATACACACACACACACATACACACACACATAAACACACACACACATACACACACACACACACACACAGACACAGACATAAAGTGAGCTTTAAATTGAGCTTTAATAAAGCGCAATATCCATTAAACGAGCTCAAAGCGCTTTACAAGGAGTCCCTTACCAACAACAACACGTAACATGTAGAACGAAACATGACGCCTGTTAGGCGATATTACTAGGTTTTTTTTCCAGACATAGACAACGCTGTTAACGGCCAGGTACTCATTTTACACCTGTGTACGGTGAGAGAATATGAGTACAAGAGCCTTTTTCCATGAACTCAACTATGCGCCGAGCGAGGCTCGAGCCCAGGACCTTCCGATCCAAAAGCGAGTGTCATACCACAATACCACATAGCCGCACATAAACATATTTAACATCATAATCCGTATGGAAGACAAGGTGTCATTCTTTTAAAAAACTACTTCTTGTCTAAAGGAGACAAAAACAACCAATGGTATAATTCAATGTACAAAATTACAGTTTAACTCTCTCCTTACCAGCCATAGGAAAATCGTCACATTCGTTACGATGTAACCAACAATTTTATTATTCTGATTTCATTTTGTTATAGTTATAGCGATGAAAACTCGACACTGTGCTACAGAGATCATTTTTCTGAACAAAATTATATAGAATTTACTCATTACCATTCTGTTTGAATAATCTATTTTTTGTTTTTGTTTGGTGAGTATGAAGTTTCGGGTAAAATTCTGAAAATAGATGGTAGGGAGAGAGTTAATATTTTGTATCTATAATATTGCTCGCCGAGGAAGTGTATGGGCTCTATACGATCCTTTGCGTAATATGTTCCATTATTTTCTGAGAAATGTATGATATACTAGACAAGTGCTAGATGAAAACATAGAACAAAAACATCAGGCGACAGAGAGCCAAACTCGGGATTTAATTGATACGGCACCCTCCGCCTGATAGAGAGAGATTGAGAGAGAGGGAGAGAGAGAGAGAGAGAGAGAGAGAGAAAACGAGAGATGGAGAGAGAGAGAAATAAAAAAAAGATATAAAGAAAGAAAGAGAGATTGAGAGAGAGGGAGAGAGAAAGAAAGAAAGAGAGAGAGAGAGAGAGAGAGAGAGAGAGAGAGAGAGAGAGAGAGAGAGAGAGAGAGAGAGGAGAAAGAAATAAAGAAAGAGAGAGAGAGAGAGAGAGAGAGAGAGAGAGAGAGAGAGAGAGAGAGAGAGAGAGAGGTCGGACAGGCCATTGAGCTATGAAGTTATCATATCCATTCGAAAGTGATGATGATGATAATGATGATGATGATGATGATGATGATGATGATGATGATGATGATGATGATGATGATAATGATGACGACGATTACGATGATGATGATGATGATGACGGTGATGATGATGATGTTGATGACGATGATAATGATGATGATGATGATGATGATGACGATGATGATGATGAGGGGTGGGGGAGGAGGAGGAGGAGGAGGTGGATATTAATGTAGATGATAATATTGACAATGATTGTGATAATAATGTATGACGAAAATGGTGATCTAGGCAATATAGATTATATTATCATTCAAAATACATGATGATTGATCACTTGTTGAAACCTTGTAAATTTAATGGTATATCTTTAATGGTATATCTATCACATTGGCGTGCTACAAATTTATAGGTAGGAAATACCAGATTTTGTAAAATTATAAACTTATTTCAGCGAAAGGTTTTTAATGTGCACTAGTTCTATTCAATGGGGCAGCGTGGCTCAGCGGTACGGTCTTTGCTTGGTACCTGGAAGGTACCGAGTTCGATCACCCGCCGCTGCCCTGTGTGGCCTTGAGCAAGTCACCTCGCTCTAGGTCAATTTGCGGCGCTGCACTGCGGCTGACGCC
>NC_088372.1:16111891-16129391 GCF_034508935.2 Berghia stephanieae | reverse complement strand
AGAGTAGTAGTATAGTAGTAGTAGTAGTAGTTGAGTAGTATAGTATAGTATAGTAGTAGTAGTAGTAGTAGTAGTAGCTAGTAGAGATATGTAGAGTAGTAGTAGTAGTATAGTAGTAGTGTAGAGTAGTGAGTAGTAGTAGTATAGTAGTATAGTAGTAGTAGTAAGTGGTAGTGTAGTGAGTGGATTATAGTACGTAGTGATAGTAATATAGTATAGTAGTAGTAGTAGTAGTAGTAGTAGTGTAGTAGTAATTGTAAGTAGTAGTAGTAGTAGTAGTAGTATAGTAGTAGTAGTAGTATAGTAGTAGTAGATAGTAGTAGTAGTAGTAGAGTAGTAAGTATGTAGTAGTAGTGTAGTAGTAGTATAGTAGTTAGCATAGTAGTATAGTAGTAGTAATAAAGTATGTATCTTTTTTTCTAAATGTACCTCGTCATATTCAAAAGCAGCATATTTTTCCATCTTATCCACGTCAATTTCTTTCATGTCCAAATGGTTCTTGATGACTCCTGTATTGGACCAAACATCCTTGACAGTCAACATCTTGTCGTACATCGTGATGTACCCGTCGCTACGGAACTGCCACACCTGGTTTAACAAATAAAGCCATTTTAAGAATTTTCCCGCCAAAACTCACACACACCCAACACAAAAATAGACGTAATTTACTCAAACTAAAAAGTAACAAGTGCAGTCTATAACAGAATGTTGTACAGCAAAAAGAGCTCTACAACACAATGTTTAGTATTTATACTCGTAGCTGTAATCAAAGCATTTATTTACATTTTGTGATGTACAAGAGAAATCAGAATGAGGCAATTGTCGGTTGTACGTAACGAATGTGACGATTTTCCTATGGTTGGTAAGGAGAGAATTAAGCTCTCTATATATAGGGAATGAGATTAGCGGAAGAGTAGCGTCCCTTGGTTGGAAGTAACCGGTGGAGAAGTTATATGTAAACAAACCAACTACAAGCCAAGCGCTCAAATACAAAATTTATTATTCATATTTCTGTACAAAAATGCATAACGTTGATTATGATATGCATTTTTGTACAGAAATATGAATAATAAATTTTGTATTTGGAGCGCTTGGCTTGTAGTTGGTTTGTTTACAAATAACTTCTTCCCCGGTGACGTCCAATCAAGGGACGCTACTCTTCCGCTATCTCATTCCCTATAGCAGATCTGCCTACTGTGACGAAGATTTCAGAGCTCCATGATCATTTATAAGAAATTAAAACTTGTTGAAAAAGTTGATACAAACTACATGGTTTTAAGAATTTTGAAATGTTATTTAACCCTCTCCTTAACAGCGATTTTCAAGATTTTCCCCCAAAACTTCACACCCAACTAACACAAAAAAGCTTTTTTTTTATCACCAGACATAATAGCAGTAAAGTTCTTGCCATACATTATTTTTTTTTTAGTAAAACATGCTTTACAACAGACTGTTCTTTTCCTTTAAATTTTATGATGTACAAAAGAAATTTGAATAGGAAAAATGTTGGTTGTATCGTAAGGAATGTGACGATTTTCCTATAGTTGGTAAGAAGAGAGTTAATCCCTGTGATTGTAAATTGTTGATTTTTAAAGGAGCTATAATGACTTTAATTTTTATCTCCCAAAAATTACGAATTTTTAGATTGTCATGTCTGCAGGTAAGAGACAATTCTGGACATTTGTGATGGATTTATTATTTCAACTGCTTCCCATAAATGTTACAGTGAAAGACATAATCAGTCGGATGGTGAAAACGTTTGAACTGATATTGCCAAGTTTAGTTAGAAGGTCAATTTTTAAAATAAAAAATGAGTTCTCGTCATAAATGATTAAATCAGCCCTTTTTGTACATAAATATAAAAGATTAATTTCACTTCTAAATATTTTTTACAGCTAATCAATTTGAAAAAGTATGATAACGTTGCTGGAACCATTCCCATACATCTGACCATAACGTCATGAAAAGTCACCGATTTACTTCAAATAGATATTAAAATGATCTGGGGAGTATATTCTTTCAGAAAATGAAAAAAAAAAGAATGCAAATCCAAAAATGTCACCTTCCGACTATGTCATGCACGGACACAAATAGTAGCGCATATTTCAGACCTGCCTACCAATACGAAAATTTCGTTGAACTACGAATGTTCGTCTCTCAAACTGAAAATTATATAAAGATCTTCAATTCAATAAACTTCTTGAAAACGACTTTTTGTTGCCTGAGCTAGTATATAAAGGAATTTAGAGCTTTAATTTCAATTATTATTATGGGCAAATTAATGTGTAATTTTTAACAATAGATATAATATCTGCTATGCTTATACCCCTGATTACTATGATTTTTTTTCAATTCCACGTAGGAAAGTCTGATAATGATATAAAGTCATGTGACTCGCTGTCTCAGTGGTACGGTGTCTTGTTTTGTTACAAATGTCGAACAATATTAAGCGTGGTTAGTGGACGGATGGGTGACAGTGATCGTGGAAAACTGTTTGTCCCGACGGTATGTCCTTGGCAAAGGTACTTTACACACATTAACCTACACAACTCAGCAGGTGTAAATGACTATCTGGCTATAGGTAGTGACTGATGGAGATTGTAAGAATGGTAGTCCGACAAGAATGCCTAACAGGCAGAGGCGTGGCTATATTGGTTGATTTGGTGCCTGGCACCGCATTCATCTTTTAAAAATGGATTACAGCATTACTCAAAAATAAAACTGAGAAATGCTAGATACCACCTCTTACTTATTTGAATAAGTCTTTTCTTTATTTTTTTTTCTTCTTTCCTTTGTATTTACAAATATAGCATGTTTTTAAAGTCATTTTCTTTTGATTCTGGCACCACCTTATACTGTAAGCATGCCACGCCACTGCTAACAGGCAAATGGTTATGTATGAAATGGAAGTATGCTTCCTTTTGACTTGTTGGGGAAATAATAAATGAAACATTGTGAAGTGATTTAGTGATCATATCAAAAACGTACTTAAAATTTAGGCCAAAAAGTTTTCATTCCTATATCTATCGATTAAAATGATCCTCATTTTGGCAAAAACTCTCAAACCTGGGACTTCCCTTTTTTGTGATGTTGCCATCTTCCCTTCTCAAAAATGGCCCACCCATTTCCATTTCCTCGACTGTATAGATAGTATGCGTTTGGCTAAGAAGCTCATAACATTGCCACCCGGAAGTATAACAGACCAACACACAAACTCTGTGTAACCATGAACTTTTATAGTCTGGTTAATACAGTTTAGTGAGAACAACTCACAAACGCGGATGGCAAAAACAATAACAAAGGCCTGAGTGACGTCATCTTTGAACTATCTATTGAAGTTGCGATAGGCATCTGTTTATAACGTTCCCATAAAATAAAAGGTTCAATGGCTATTTTTTAAAATGTCAAAATATGGTATAATAATATAATATCATATCAACTTAGTTACCTCTCTATAGTGCATCATACTGCAGCCAAATAGCACGGGGTCATCTTTTCTATCATCTGTAGCCAGGCATTTATCATAACCTTCATTACGAATCTGTACAAATTATATTTAAAAAGAAAAATAATGAAGTGTGCCTATGGATTTGTGATCTTGTGGTATGACATTCGTCTTTGGACCGATAAGTCCCGGTTTCGAGTCCCGACCAAAGCAACGCAAAATTTAGTCCTTGGAAAAGCCTCTTCACTTATATTCTCTCACCATACTCAGGTGTAAAATGAGCAACTGGCCAGTTTGGTGTAATATGTTCAGCTTGACTCTTGGGTATGTTTACAACTTTCATTAACAAAGCAGCGTGTCTATATTAATTAATAAATTTATTCAATCGTTGGACAGCAACAAGTCATGTGATAGATGACTCAGTTGGACGAAAAGCTGAAAATAGATCGTTCCCAGTAAACATGTTTTAAGTGTTTCTATTGGTTAGGTACCGAATGCAATGCGCGTTGAACATGTTAAGTGGATATTGCGCATCTTTAAATGCTCAAATGTTATTTATTCTAATTGATGTGGACTCCAGATGGGGAGAGAATGCGTGCGTGCGTGGTCCTCCCAAATGACATGGGGAGAATGGTGGTAGAAGTGGAGAGGAATACGATTCAATAGTCTGATGTCACGCCGCCTGGCAACGGCGGCCATCTTGGTTCTAAACAAAGAAAATCTGTACTTTTTATTTTTCATGCTGGTTAGAACTTTTCATATGTCTTGTGATCAGAATGTGTAAAAGTCAAAACATGATCAAATGTATGTGGTTTTTTTCTTCTGGATACGCTTTATACTCGCCGGAGAAATATTTCATACGGGCGTCCGCCATTGTTCCGATAGTTTAGAGCCAGTGTTACTAAGTTACCATGCGTCATTAGGAAGGAAGTGACGTTACGACTTGTGAAGACGATTCTATAAGATGGAAATGCATACCAACAAGTCTCACATCACAGCCTTTCACATTCCCCTCCTCTCAAGTTGGAGAAAAGCTGGTCAAGCCTAATTCAGTCGGATGATGAAAAGGTTTGAACCACATTAATCTGTGGTTTGAACTGAGATATTGACAAGTTTAGTTAGAAGGCCAATTTTTTAAATTAAAAATGAGATCTTGACATAAATGATTAAATATCAACCCTTTTTCTACATCTTCTGGAAATATCAAAGATTAATTTCACTTCTAAATATTTTTACAACTAGTCAAGATGAAAAAGTATGAAATTTGAAAACTGTTGCTGGATAACTTCCCCATACATCTGACCATAAATTCATGAAAACTCAACCTATTTACTTCAAATAAAGATTAAAATGCTCTTTGCACTTATAAATCTAACATAATGTAAAGGATTCGTCGTCAGGGAAAGGTGTTCATTGATACAGTCTTAAGAAAATATTGATACAACCTAAGCATTTGCCGCAATACAGAGCCGCATAGTGAGGAATAATGGCTAAGCTCATAATATTGATGCTGTGCGCTTAGGTAATTTGCTCGACATTCCGCCGTCCGGATATAAACTACCAATACACAAAACTGTGTGTAATCTTGGCCGTTAATAGTCTGATTGATACAAGTTAGTGGGAACTGCTCATAAAATGGCTGGCTAAAAACGATAACAACAACTGGGTGACGTTAATTTCGTTCCATCAAGAACAAAAAAAAAAACGAGATGGAAATACATTTCTCATCATCCAGGCCGGCTTACTCTGCGATTTAATTGGTAAATGAATTTGTTTGGAAGGGGATGATATTATGGTGATGATGATGATGATGATGATGATGATGATGATGACGACGACGACTACGTCGATGACAGTGACAGTGATGATGATGATGATGATGATGTTGATGATGATGATGATGATGATGATGATGATGAGATGATGATCGACGATGATAGTGATTATGATGATGATGATGGTGATGATGATGATGATGATGATGATGATGATGAGGATGATGATGATAATGATGATGAAAATGCTTTTGGTTAAAGTGATGATTCCAACGATAATTTTGATATTATTGCTGTGAAAGACGACGCCAACAACGACAAAAGCCCCACTCACATTGCCAGAATACACTCCATCAGGATCAGCTTCTTTAATCAATCGCTGGTGAACATTGTCCACGTACCACCTAAAACTGTGACACTGAAGACTTTCACGTAACTTTCTTTGAAGGCTCGTATCTCCAAACGGATCCTGAAGAATAGAGAGAAATTGTCATTGAATATCAACAAGACACAACACAAAAAAAATAACAACCAAAAAAAACAAAATAAAACAAAATAAAAACAAACAAAAAAACAACAACAAACAAACAAAAAACAAAACCAACGGTGAAGTAGTCTAACTTTAGCTAACCTCACCTTATTCTCCTGATCGAGGTGGTCTTTGATGAGGCAAGATAGATTTTGTAGTAAACCATCCAGATCTGGTCCTCAGCTTTCTGTGCGGCTATGTGGTCTAGTTGTATGTTTCGGATCGGAAAGTCGTGAGTTCGAGCCTCGCGTTCGGGGCATAGTTGAGTCATTGGAGAAGGCTCTTTACTCACATTCTCTCACCGTACTCAGGTGTAAAACGAGTACCTGGCCGTTAATAGCGTTGTCTTTGTCCAAACAAAAGTTTGTAATATCGCCTAACAGGCGTCATATCCCGTTCTAAATGTTACGTGTTGCTGTTGGCCAGGGACCCTTTGTAAAGCGCTTTGAGCACGTTTGGTGGATATTTCTCTTTATAAAAGCTCAATTTTTTTTTTTTTTTTTGGGGGGGGGGGGGGGGGGGGTTCTTTCTGCATTAATGTTGGGATGTCCATCCTTGTTCATTCCTTTACATTATCCATCCCTTACTTTGTTTGCCGTCCTCTCCTTTACCATCCTTGGCCAAACAAAAACAATTTTCTTCTTTTGACTATAGACAGTAGGGATTCCAGTAGTCTTGTCAAGACTACTCTAGTGAAAATGATTTCAAGAAAGTGAGTAGAGCAGGGACTTATGTTAATAAGTAATTTGTGCGGCTATGTGGTCTCGTGGTATGACACTCGCTTTCGGATCGGAAGGTCCTTGGTTCGAGCCTTGCTCGGCGAATAGTTGAGTCCTTGAGAAGGCTCTTTATTCACATTATTTCACCGTACTCAGGTGTAAAACGAGTACCTGGCCGTTAACAGCGTTGTCTCTGTCCGAAAAATTGTAACATCGCCTAACATGGGTGCTAATTAATTGTTAAATGTTGCTGTTGGCTAGGGACCCGTTGTAAAGTTATTTTCCATCTGAGTATGAAAATGTGAGAAAAGAGACTTTACCCAACAGGGCTCAACTTTGCGTCGCTCTATCTGTGAGGATCCAATCAAGAATGCGTTTTCGTGTAATTAACAGATATTGTTGCTACCACATACAAAAATATACGTAAATTTCTCCAGGTAGAAATGTTTGAACTCATCCATCCAGATGTCAGCTACCCGTAGAAGATTCCTCTGAATGGCCTTGACGAAACCATCAAAGTGGAAAGGAGAGTTCTGCCTGAACACGTGGCCGACAAAGGAACAAGCGGCTGCTTGAATACTCCCGCCACACATCCAAATCTGGGGAGGAGGATAAAAGATAACCAAATAGATGAAAGTTAATGCTATAAATAAATACATATATCACCGGACCCATAATATAATACCTTTCAAACAGAGAATAGCCGTATCTTAGAGAAGCATCTCCAGTCTCTGAAGGTTTTTCGACTCATCAAATCTTCTAAAAGATTTAGGCTGATCAAGATGTTTTTAAGTAAAGGAGGATGTTAATGTCTGTGACTATTATCTCAAAACGTTGTTACGTCGGGGAGATTTAATACTTTTATTTGAGTTGCAATCATAACTTTTAAAAGTTGAGTTAGAATGGATGCGTTTATCGAGGAGAACGAGTTGTGCTTCTTGAATTAAAAAAGAAAAAACACTCCGAGATTTCCTAAATCTTATCATTTTCCAATCTAAACTTTTCTTAATCAAGCTCATTCCGACATAATTCTATCTTATGGTGCTAGGAGACACAAATAGATATGCACCCCTAGCGCCTAGATAAGGAAATATGTCGAGATGAACTAGTCTAGATACCAAAATTTAATTATAAATCTAAAAAGGTGTGTATGAAACAATGCCAGACAAATGAGAGAGAAAAATAGAAGAAAAAAAAGACATCCCCAAAACAGCCAGCAGTCCCAAACTACGCAGACTGATTTTTTAAAAAAATTTCTTGGGGGGGGGGGGGGGGGAGTTTTTTTCGTGCATTTTTCCTTCTGCTTCAGCTGCCACTGTGTTTCTTTCATGCACATCATTTTAGATTTCCTACACCAGTATCTGCTCCCTAATTTCACACATACACACAACACGCAAACATCCCTCACCTTAAAGGAAATTTCAAGGTTTTCTCCTCCCCAATACATCAGCTCCGGGTCGTAGGCACCTAAGTGCTTGAACCAGTCACGTGATATAGCATATAATCCTCCCGGCATAGTAGGGGACCTGATTATATAATATATATAAATAGATCAACAAATAGGAGCACAACTTAGACAATGTGCTCAAAGCACTTTGAAATGGGTCCCAATCCAACAACAACACAGTGTACAATACATGACCGCATAGACAAGGCAATTAGTCATTTTACAACCAAAACCTTAACTTCCCGCCACCCGCAGTGGAATTCGAACTCAATACTCATAGACCACAATCATAAGACGTCATGCCACAAGGCCAAAAAAGCCGAATAAATAGGTATATAAATACAAAGATAAGTAAATAAATAGATAAATAATGGATAGCAAATATTTTAACAGATTCTCCATAATCAATTTACTCTTCAACTATTCCACTGGCATGTCTTATTATCACGCAAACGTTGATTAAGGGGCGGTTTGGGTCTAATTATTAGGAAAATCCTTCAAAAATTTGATTTTGAGATTTTGGTGGAAAATGATATTTTATTATCTTAGAAATAATATAATCGAAGTCCAAATTCTTAAAGTAGACTATAAAGGCACGAAATACACAGTCGAAAATGGCACAGGTAGTAAGAAATGTGTGAAAAACGGGAAGCCATTTTGCTATTTTCTCAATATGTCATTTTTCTAAGGGTATGGGATACTGTGTCAAGCGTTACTCAGAATCTATTCAATGGAATTGTCTGAAAATTTCCACAGTTATGACAGAGGTAATGTATTATGTCACCATAGAGAGATTTTTTGATAAGATTTGTGAATTTTAAATTATAATCCTAAATCTGAATTTTTTACATCAATTTTGTCATAACATTTTGATTCTCAACTTTGTAATGATCTCATAAAAATTCCATAAGCTAAAGCCGTAAAATCTCTCTATGGTGACACACTATGGTACAATGTTGACAAGAGGGAAGAATATGGAGGTCATTCCTTCATTAGTTTTTGTGGAACGTTTGCCACAAGATTGTTATATTTTTTGATGTCAGACCCCCAAATTAGATCGCAAAATGGGTATGAACACAGATAATTAAAATTTTTCACCATAAATGTGGTTTTTTAACCTATATTGATGATACAGAATGATTAAAACCGCCCAATATAGGTTATTAATTTTTTTTAGAAAAGACCCAAACCGCCTCGGATTTTTTAATAATGGTCAATCTACCTGAGTCAGACAAAGATTTGGTGACGACAGACGTAGGGAGGAAGTATTAAAATTATAGGAGACACTCAAAAAGACAAGCGATTTAAAAGATGACGATATCGGAAAGGTATATCGAATAGACACTCGCTTTCGGATAGGAAGGTCCTGGGTTCGAGCCTCGGTCGGCGCATAGTTGGGTCCTTGGCAAAGGCTCTTTACTCACATTCTCTCACCGTACTCAGGTGTAAAATGAGTACCTGGCCGTTAACAGTGTTGTCTTTGTCGGAAAAAAATTGTAACATCTTCTAATAGGCGTTATGCCTCGTTCTATATGTTACGTGTTGCTGTTGGTTAGGGATCCTTTGTAAAGCGCTTTAAGCAGGTTTAGTGGATATTGCGCTATAAAAAAGCTCAATTTCTGTGGGGTTTTTTTGTTTTTGTTTTTTTTTTCTTTTACCTGTAGTACTGATGTCCCTCAGGACCTCCACCGACCCATTTGAAACTCATTGTATGAATACGAAGACCCCCAATGGTACTCGTCGAAGGTTGGCCGATACCAAAATTGTCCTTGGAGATGTTGGGAATCACGGGGAATGTTACAGTTCGTGGATCTTTCATGATGGGGGCTACGAGGGGCTCCAACCAGCCTGAAAGAGGCAATGGGAATAGTTAAGATGTAGTTGGTTGTGTGTGTGTGTGTTTATGTGTATGTATGAATGTATGTATGTGTGTACCTATGTGTGTATGTATGTGTATGTGTATGCGGGTTTAAGGCAATATTTCCCTGGGAGGTTTTGGGAATCATTGAGAATGTTACAGCCTCAATTCTTCCATGATTGAGATTACATGAAGCTTGATCCAGCATGAAACACATAACGTATAAATTGATTTAGTGCATTATGTGTGTGTGTGTGTGTGTGTGTGTGTGTGTGCGTTTGTGTTGGATAAAATAAAATAAATAAATAAAATTCACTTTGTTCATCCCATAAGGAAAATTTGTCTCGAGGGTCTATTCCAAGGGAAGACTGGAATAACGCATGCGTGAGCCGCAGTGCAGCGCCGCAAAGTGAGCTAATGAGAGGTGACTTGCTCTAGGCCACATAGAGCAGTGGCAGGTGGTCGAACCTAGTACCTTTCGGGTACGAAGCAAAGACCGTACCACTGAGCCAGGCTGTCCCCTGTGTGCGTGCTGGTTGAGGTGGGGTCAAATTTGTTATGTGAGATTTGGGAATCGCAGGGAAAGTTACAATCCTCGAATCCTTCATGATGGGGGCTATTGGGGGGCTCCAACCGTGTGTTAGTATATAGATAGTTCGAAGATGACGTCACTCAGGCCTTTGTTATTGTTTTTGCCATCCGCGTTTGTGAGTTGTTCTCACTAAACTGTATTAACCAGCCGATAAAAGTTCATGGTTACACAGAGTTTGTGTGTTGGTCCGTTATACTTCCGGATGGCAATGTTGTGAACTCCTTGGCCAAGTGCATTCTATCTATATGTGTGTATGTGTTTGTGTTTGTGTGTTTTTCCTTGTTTTTGTTTTTTTTGCGTATGTCTGTGCGTGTCTATCTATGTTTGTTATAATAATATATGACTGTGTTGTATAAAGCCAACGTCGTCTTTGGATAAGTTATGAATCACACAAAATGTAAAAGTCTGCGAATCTCACATGATGCAAGCAATTGGGGACAAGAGACAGCTTGAAGGAGGCAATAAGCTTTTATCTCTTTTCCTCTTTGTCTCCCTTTCTTGTATCTCTATTCTCCCTCTCTCTCTCTCTCTCACTCTCTCTCTCTCTCTATCTATCTATCTATCTATCTCTCCCTCTGTCTCTCCCGATATTATATATATATATATATATATATATATATATATATATATATATATATATATATATATTAGCTCTAACCACCATTATCGAGCACTTTCGTACCTACAAGTACCCACCAACACTCATAAATATATATATATATATATATATATATATATATATATATATATATATAATATTATCCTATCACGATCATAATGCCTGATATTGCTAAAGAAGAAAACATACCAGGAAAGCATTCGATATGAGAATCAAGAAAGACAACAATTTCGCCTTTGGCATAAAGAAATCCCAAGTTACGGGCCTTGATCAGCCCAAGTCTTTTGGAAGATCTGACGAGTCGGACAACCTTCAGGGGCCGGAGATACTTCTCTAAGGGTCGACCAAGATGTTCTGTTGGAAAGAAGAAATATTATCAGATACATCAAAGATATCGGCACAAGAAATACGAGAGGATACACAGCAAGAGTAACCATCCCAACATCAAAAACAGACGCCCACATGTATTCGTTTTTCCCTTCCACTGCCCGACTATGGAATAGCCTCCCAGCTGAAGTAGCTGAAAACGGTTTGCAACATGCCTTCACGCGATTGCTAGAGTTCACAACGTGACTTTTTAATCTATGTGTTTTTTTTTTGTTTTTTTTTTTTTTGTTTTTGTTTTTTTTTTTTGTTGTTTTTTTTTTAATTAGTATTATGAGCAGAGTTTTAGCAAGTTTAAAAATTTAAAACACTACAAACTGTGGAGTGATCCTCGACAATATTGAAGGTTTCCACAAGACGAAGAAGAAGAAGAAGAAGATACATTGACATGAACGATTGTGTGCTGGCCAAGGAAAACATACCTAGTTTAGAACTGGAGGGTTATAAAGATTATTTTTAATGGCATTCTGTGTCCTAAATGAGATTTCTATAAAAAAAGATAGTATGTTATGTCTTTATATTCTAAAATAATGGGTAAGTGGAAGAGATAATGCTTGGAAATTTGCGTAAAATTTGATCAAAATGCATTTTTTTCTGATCTAATATGACTCATGATTTAGCATTAAAAGTTTGGTATTTTTGGTATAATTGTTTTTGACTTTATCTCCACAACACTGTTAGCTGATGTGTGCATACATACTTCTTTTTAAAATGATTTCATGTTGATGATTCTGTTATTTTTATGTTGAATATATTAAAATATGTTTTTTTACCTTTAAAGTGTAAAACGGACAATAGTAATGGTTTGCTATCATTTGGATAGGACGCTATTGCAAAGTACTTTCCGCCAGACCAAACAGACCCCAATCGTTGCTGCTGGGTGGACATGTAAAGGTGGGGGGGGGGGGGGGGGAGTGGTTAAAAAATATCGCCTGCACTTGAATCGATTTCGGTCTCTTTGTGTGTGAAGCGAGTGCTCTACTAAGGTCTGTCTCTTAAACGTTCTGATCACCTGGTCTTTGGGGTCTTAAAAAACAAACAAACAAAATAAAAACCACAAAAAATAGAGCTTTTATATAGCGCAATATCCACTGAACGCGCTCAAAGCGCCTTACAATGGGTCCCTGGCCAACAGAAATATTTACCATGTAGGACGGGACATGACGTCTGTTAGGCGATATGACAATTTTGGGGGGTCAGACACAACGCTGTTAACGGCCAGGTACTCATTTTACACCTGAGTACGGTGAAAGAATGTGAGTAAAGATCCTTCTCGAAGGACTCAATTATGCGCCGAGCGAGGCTCGAACCCAGGACCTTCTGATCCATAAGAGAGTGCCATACCACTAGACCACATAGCCGCACAAAGTTCATTTCTGCCTAATACTAATTTGGAGAGGTAGGTCATATGATTCAAAATATTTAGCCAGGAAAAAGAATATTGTTTCTCAATGTGTAATAATTTGAACTGTCAAATTTCTAATAATTTTAGCTAAAAGTTAACTTTTCAGCATCATGATTTCTCGAATGTCATGTGTGTGTGTGTGTGTGTGTGTGTGTGTGTGTGTGTGTGTGTGTAAATTGATAAGAACACATATGTTCTCTGGAATAAAACATTTGACTATTTCAAATGGTTAAAAATTAAAACAAAATTGCCTCTGTTTTACTACAACGTGTTATCGGATTGACACAAAAACAAATATATATATAATATATATATATATATATCAAACAAAACTGAAAAATAAAACAGAACAATTGACAAAATAGATCAAATAAAATAAAATTTAAAAAAGAAAAAGAAGAGGAAGAAGAAGAAGGAGGAGGAGGAGGAAGAGGGGGAGGAGGAGGAGGAGGAGGAGGAGGAGGAGGAGGAGGAGGAGGAGGAGGAGGAGGAGGAGGAGGAGAAGGGCATAATAATAATAATGATAATAATAATAATAATAATAATAATAATAATAAGAAGAAGAAGAAGAAGAAGAAGAAGAAGAAGAAGAAGAAGAAGAAGAAGAAGAAGAAGAAGAAGAAGAAGAAGAAGAAGAAGAAGAAGAAGAAGACAATTTGGATTTTGTCCACATACCTTGATCGGAGTTGTCGTCCAGTAGAACAATTTCCAGGAGCGCTTGGACTGGTGTCCTGTCTATTATCGAGTGAACGGACCGCAGCAAAGTGGTCCAAGCCTCGTCATGGAAGACGAGGACCACAGATACGGTGGGGAAGGTGGCGATATTGTAGTTCTGTTGCAGGCAGCTGTTGAATATGGATATCTTAATTTTACAGATTGTTCACTTTTAAAAATTAATTTTTCAAATTCGGCCATGTGGTCTTGTGGTATTGCACCCGCCTTCGGATTAGAAGGTCCAAAGTTCGAGTCCCGCTGTGGGCGGTGTTGAGTCCTTGGAAAAAGCTCTTTACTCACATTCTCTCACCACGTTAACAGCGCTGTAATTGTAGGAAAAAAGGTATTATCGCCTAACAGGCGTCATGTCTCATATGACATGTTAAGTGTTGCTTTTGCCGAGAGACCCCTATCAAGCATGTTGAGCAAGTTTAGTGGATACTGCCCTATACAAAACCTCAAGTTAAAAGAAAATAATAATGAGAGTAATCTTCTCAAAACATTGTCACGCTGGGATGCAGCTGATTTGTGTAGACTTCGTAAAATCATAGCCGAACAATCAGTGGCGCCTCTTAAAAAGATCGAGCGGGGTGGCGGACAGTTGGTTAATATCTATCGTTTCTGGAACGGGCTTAGAGGTCAAGGGGTTGAATAGAAGATAATATGACCATAATTACAGTTGACTTCAACAGTCGTGACGTCACTTCCCTTGTAAGAACGCATCGTAACTTAGTTACTGGTTCTAAACTATTGGAAAAATGACGGACACCCTTATGAAATACTAATCCAATGAGCATAAAAGTGTATCCAGAGGAGAAATACATTATAAATCTGATCATGTTTTGACTTTTATACATTCTGATCACATGACATGTGAACACCTTCTAGCCAGCATGAAGAATAAAAACCAAGCTGCTCGTTGCTGGGCGGACGGGACATCAGACGTTAGTGCTTGAATGATGAATGCAAAATAGAATAAAAAACAACTCTACCTTTTATTCGAATAATAAGAATTCAGTCTTTCTTTAAAATGATCAGAGTAATTAATATATTCTTCGATTGTATTTTATTAAAGTTGATACCTGGTACCATAAAACTCGGTGTTGGCAACTGTCAATGCCAACAATATTTTTGACCTCTTCGTTATTCTCTTTCAATTCTCTTTCGCTAGCAGAACTGAATCGGTATGTTGGTTTTAAATTTAGCTGAGATACACGATGCAGTGAAAACAAAATGAACAAAAATAAGCTATGTGTAGCTCGACCTCATCACTCAGCGTGATTCAGAAAGTCCATTGTTATTATTGTGTGGGAAATTATATCTAAAAAATGGTGCCATGTTTGTAACTGGCTTGTAGTGTCCAATTCATTATAACCACAGGGGTCTATTATTCTGCGGCTATGTGGTCTTGTGGTATGACACTCGCGTTCGGATCGGAAGGTCCTGGGTTCGAGCCTCGCTCGGCGCATAGTCGAGTCCTTGGAAAAGGCTCTGTACTCGCATTCTCTCACCGTACTCAGGTGTAAATTGAGCACCCGGCCGTTAACAGCGTTGTCTCTGTCCGAAAAAATTGTAATATCGTCTAACAGGGTATCATGTCTCGTCCTTCATGTTAAGGGTTGCTGTTGGCCAGGGACCCGTTGTAAAGGGCTTTGAGCACGTTTAATGGATGTTGCTCTATATAAAAAGCTCATTTTTTTGTATCAACTCTTGGTCTTGTCTTTAGTTTTGTGTGTTGAGATAGATACAGAGAAATCTAGATCATGATTGAGAATAGATCAGTTAATAAAATAAGGGAATTACGAGATTGATTTTTTTTTCAGACGGATTGTAAGTGGTCGCAAATAAAGGATGTATGGATTACTTTGAAATTTAAAAGACGCGACAGTCTGACTTTATATTATTCGTATAAAGGGTACGAGTGTCTTATTATTTACCCTGTTTTTATCTCTATATCATATTATTGCCTTAAGTTTCCGAGCATTAACGAATTTGTTTAATTGTGAGTATTTCAATAATGATAATAATAATAATAATAATAATAATATAATAATAATAAATAATAATTATAATAAATAATATAATAATAATAATAATAATAAATAAACAAGAACAATAATAATAATAATATAATAATAATAATAATAATAATAATAATAATAATAATAATAATAATGTAACAGCGCCTATTCAATATACAAACAGCTCTTATAAAAACAAACTTAAAGCTACAATAACAGGCCATGCAGAAAACATGCTTAGGACTTTCATATCGTGAAAATTAATCCATAAACGGATACTGGTTTTAATCTATCAAATATTTCCCTATAGAATAAGTCTTAAAAGCAGCTTCTGTATTGCATTTTCTTAAGGAAACTGGAGGAGAGTTCCAAATAGAAGTGGCAGCATGAGAAAAAGACCAATCAGAAAACTTTTTGGAGCCTTTTTTGGGAACAGTTAATCGGAGTTGATCACTAGATCTTAATGTTCTTGAAGGAGAGATTTGTTTTTATTTGGGATTTTTTTTCATAAAGATCAATAAGACAATAAGACCACAATAATTTGGGGTATTGTGTATATAAATGAAACTTTAAAAAATGGTGAAATACTGAAATGTACCCCGACAATGTGATAATCGTCAAAATATACCCCCCATCGCTCTGCCCTATCAAGAAACGATTAATATTGGCTAATAATCCACACGCTTGATCTTCTTACGAGCCGCCCCTGTGTATGGCAACGTAAAATCGATCTAAATCGCAAAAATATCGATATCTTGTATCAGTCGGATATAGATATTGACTTACTGGCTACTTTTCAAAGCGGAAATCCCTTAGATAAAACACACACACACAAACACACACACAAACATACACACACACAGAGGTTTACTGTTTATCAAAGACATTAATATCGATCTATGCGCTTGGCTAAGTAGCTCACAACATTGCCATCCGGAAGTATAACGGACCAACACACAATACTATGTGCAACCATGAACTTCTATAGTCTTGTTCATACAGTTTAGTGAGAAATACTCATAAACGTGGATGGCGAAAATCAATAACAAAGACCTAAGTGACGTCATCTTCGTTCTATCTCTAGAATAAACTTACTGGCTCATTCTCATCTCCTTCAAGTTTCTGTGAAGAGCGACCTTGTTAGACACCCACAAGTTGAACTGGTTGATCTTGTATTCAGCATCTCTCTGGGTTTGGTTCTTTGACCAGTTCGTTTTTTCCTTCACCGCCTTGCCTCCTTCACCTGTATATGAAAAAAGCACACTACGAACATTATGCCGACTGACGACATGGAGAGCATCGAAACATATATCTCGGCCAAAAATATGCGAGTGACTTTATTTATATTTTATATTAGCTCTAACCAACATTATCGAGCACTCTCGTACCTACAAGTACCCACCAACACTCATATATATATATATATATATATATATATATATATATATATATATATATATATATATATATATATATACAACAAAGAAAACTGTATAGTTCCCCAGCGCCGTCGAGATTATTTTTACCCCCCCCCCCCCCCCCCCCCACACACACACCCTTTTCCCCCGCGCTGCGTTTCCCTATTACAAATAGTGATTGGATAGCTTGTTGTGCAGCAGCAGCTTCTAATGGTATCACACCACTCTGTTATGATGATCTACCCAGGACGCAGACTCATTCATCGCCGCAATCATATACGGTTGCGAACGCGACCGGAAGGAAGATTCGTCACAACGCAACGTTCAACTATTTCGGGCACTTTGCGATTGACTAAGGTCCCGTCCAAAGGATAACGAACAAATAACCGTTTAACCCGCTCCTTACCACCCATAGGAAAATCGTCACATTCGTTACGGTGCAGACAACAATTTTCTTATTCTGATTTCAATTTGCTATAGTTATAGCCATACAATCTCTACACTGTGTTGCAGCGCTAATTTTTCTGAACAAAATATAGAATATACTCGTTGCTAATCTGTTTGAAAAATCTAT
>NC_088372.1:16089391-16109391 GCF_034508935.2 Berghia stephanieae | reverse complement strand
ATTCCCACTAAACTGGACATTTTCACCACCGCCGTTATCATTTTGTAAAATATTGTTTCTATTATCAGCAAATATATCTTTTTCTTTCATACCAGCATCATTATCCTTCTTAACACTTCTAATGGGAGTGTGAAATCCTCTCTTTCCGAAAACATCATAGGCATCAACTCCGTTGTCCATTTCAAAATTCTCAACATGGCTGCTCAGAGCCAGAAAAAATAAAGACACAAAACACACTGACAAACACAACAAGAAACATTTTCGACGCCGGAAATAACTTTTCAATTTACGAACCATGTTTCTGCTGGAATTTACAATCGAATCAGCTAGGATACGAAACTATGTGGCTTTTAAAAATGTTGCTCTAATTTGTTAACATAGATCACGAAATGGTGTGTAACTTAAACTGGTCTGAAAATGTATTTTTTTCGATACACTTCAGAATCACGTTGGTTCGTGTCTTCATGGCCTCACATTGAGAACAAGAAAGAAAAAACGACTGCAAAGCGTATAATCCTTGGAAGTATAGATCCAATTACTCGTCTTCTAATAGGTTTATAGGTTTGTGACAATGATATGACAGTAATAAACAAAAATCCTTTCATTTATTTTCAAACATGACATTAAATATTCTCGAGCTTTCTGGAAAACAGTTTATACTCCACGGTGCTTGATTACATTTCCCTTTAATGTACAAAAACTAAATGTATGGTTGACTGTGTCTGAGTCCTATAATTGACGCAATGAATGCAAGTTTAGTGTCTCTATCAGGATTTAAACCCTGATCCTTCAAATCCATACATGAAATTCTTTATCACTGGTTCTCCGTTTCCAATTGATAATCTGAAGGGAGAAACATAAAACAAATGGTATCCGACCGTTAAGTTCAAATTTATTATAAGCAACACACACAGAATATATTAATACGTGTAAGTAACAAATATAAATTGGATCTTAAAGATTATTATTTAATTTAAGTGTATAGTTAATAATAATTTTGTGATGAGAGTAGAAATTGACAATCATGATGAAAATATTAATGCCAATGGCATGATGATGATGATGATGATGATGATGATGATGATGATGATGATGATGATGATGATGATGATGATGATGATGATGATGATCCTTTTTCCGACAGAGACAACGCTGTTAACGGCCAGGTACTCATTTACACCTGGGCACGGTGAGAGAATGGGAGTAAAGAGTCTTTGTCAAGGACTCAACTATGTCCCGCTCCGATTGGAACTCTAACCCGGAACCTTCCGGTCGGAAAGCTAGTGTCATACCACTAGATTACATAGCCGCACGATCAATTACTTCTTCTTCTTCTTCTTCTTCTTCTTCTTCTTCTTCTTCTTCTTCTTCTTCTTCTTCTTCTTCTTCTTTTTCTTCTTCTTCTTCTTCTTCTTCTTCTCCTTCTTCTTCTTCCATTAAGCCCAAAGCTTCAGGCTGAAGATTGTATGGTCGTCTTTTCAGTAGCAGGAGTTTTAGAGGGAAGCAGGGAGTGATTTTTTGAAGTCATCAATCGAAATGGCTTGTTGGTTACAATTGGTTGGTAGGGAGTTCCAAAGTCGGATGGTGGAGGGGAAGAAAGAGTAAAGATGATGGTTTGTTCTTGAGTGGGGGATTTCAAAATTAAACGCTGATTTTCTTGTTTTATTGTTATTCCGTCTCAAGTGCCTAGTTGGAATTTCGAGTTTTCCTTTTTGTGCTTTGTGGAATATGAGGAATTTGTTGTTATTTAGTAATCCTTGCTCTGCATCTGATGGTTATCTTGCTAAAGTACTTTTATGTAAACAACATTGCTAGTTTGACCGTCATTTCCTTCTGATGTAAAAATTTCGATGGCAAATCTTGAGCCCACCCTACTCATTGCAACATGTAACATAATATTATAAGCTCGACTTTAACTTTCCCATCTTGTCAACAAAATGTCTTTCCTGTCTTCCCTTTATCTAAGCACTTTGTAATTATTATCAAGACACGTTATTTGTCTTTGTGAAAATAAGTATTTAGACATCTAGAGGTCTTTCCAAATCTAATTGAAAGAAACAATTGACAGAGAGTTAAATAATTTCAGATTCGATCAGTCAGAGCCTTCACCAAATAGGGAAGAATAGTGGTGACGTCACACCTCCTAATTTTTCGGTTCCAAAGTCCTGGAAAATGTATATGTAACTAGTCCTTCGGAGGACTAATAATTAATAGATTACATAATGAATTATAAGGTGGCATTTTAGTAGCAGGATGTATAGGCAGATTCTAAGGATTCTTCTTCTTCTTCTAGGTTCCATGCCTGGTCAGGGCTTCGGATACTGCATGAATTATCTCTCTCCATTCCTCCCTGTCTCTTGCTTTTTCAAACAGCTCTTGGATTGTTAGGTTGGTGAAGCCCTTCAGTTGGTCTATGAGTGTTTTTCTTTGTCTCCCCCGGGCGCGTTTACCAGGTATTTTTCCACAACTTGCCAGGTATTCATTCTTATCTTTCCTTACTATGTGTCCGAAAAAGGATAGTTGTCGATCCGCTATTAAGGGTATTAGTTTCCTTTGTTGGTATGTTTGTTTTAGCACTTCTTCGTTCGTTTTGTGTGCAGTATACGATATTCTCTGCAACCTTCTCAAACACCACATTTCAAAAGCTTCAATGTTCTTTTGTGTTTCTGCATTTGTAGTCCAGCTTTCGCATCCCTATAACAAGATTGGCCACACGTAGCACTACAAGACTCGGAATCTAATCCCGAACGACATCTGTTTTTTTCAAAATGTTTCCGAGGTCCATGAAGGCCTGTTTGGCTTGAGTTATTCTTGCTCGTATGTCTCGGTTACATCTTCCATCTGTTGACACTATTGAACCTAGGTATTTAAAACTTTCTACGTTGGTAAGTTGCTCGTCGTGAATCGTTATATTGCAGGTGTTGTTGTTTTCGGGGTTTTTCTGTATTACCATGCATTCCGTTTTGGTGATATTCACTTCCATTCCCTTGGCTTCACTATCTACTACCACTTTGTCAACAATCTTTTGAAGTTGGATTTCTGATGTTGCAACGAGTACCGTATCGTCTGCGTATCTTATATTATTTATGTTGTGACCTCCTACTTTTATTCCCTCCGTATTAGTTATGCCCCTCATGATTGTTTCTTGGTATAGATTAAACAGATCTGGTAAGGCAACACACCCTTGACGGACTCCTTTCTTAATAGGAATGGAATTTCCTGTAGAGTTTCCGATTTTGATAGATGCCTGTTGGGTGTAGTATAATGTTTGCATGAGTCTGACGTCTTTCTCATCAGCGCCAATGGAGTGCAGTTGTTTTAGTATTTCTTCGTGGCGTACTCTATCAAAAGCTTTTTTGTAGTCGACAAAACAGAGGTATACTGGGGTCTGAACCTGTATAGCTCTTTCACTTAAAACACATTCATATTGTTTCTTTGCGACTGACTACTACCACCACCACCACTACCAGCACTACTACTACTACTACTACTACTACTACTACTACTACTACTACTACTACTACTACTACTACTACTACTACTACTACTACTACCACTACTAATACTACCATTTTTTTGGATGAATAAAGTATATCTTATCTTATCTTATCTTACTACTGCTACTACTACTACTACTACTACTACTACTACTACTACTACTACTACTATTACTACTACCACCACTACTACTACTACTACTACTACTACTACTACTACTAATAATAATAATAATAATAATATAATAATAATAATAATAATAATAATAATAATAATAATAATAATTCTACTCCATACTAGGTCTACTAATACTACTAAGGATTATAGGACGTAAAATTGCGAGGATGGTTGGTCTTTATTGACGACCAACATGATAAATTATTTAGAATAGAAAATAATATATGCTATTACTCCGAGACCAGAAGATCATTTACACTAGGTATGTATTCAGTTCTCCAGAAGAGTGGTTTTACACTTCCAATGAGATTGGAACCCGCACCTTACATTTTTGTTCCTTATTGACATAATGAGAATGAGAGATCGGAACAAATCGATTGATGCCAGATCAATCAATCAGTGATGCGTTTTAGTTAGTCAATGTCCAAATACGTGAGCAACCAGCCAATCGGGATTATTTTCTGAAATTTATTTCGTTCAGTTATGATAGAGTTAAAACTTACAAAATTAAATTATATCTCGTCATTTTAGAAACAACATATTAGATGGGGGAGGGGGGGGGGGGGTAGGGGCTGGGGGTCAATTCAATTCTATGTGTAAAATCATCCGACTGACAAATGTAAACATAGTGGAATGAGCTGAAAACAACTAAAAACGAAGGGTGGACAGAATAGAAAATCATTGACTTAAGTTTCATTTGCCAAAGATTCAATACAAATGACATCGACTCAAATGTAAGTTCATTTTATATGACATGCTTTCCCATGATTATAATCATAAAACCCCATTTTATTTTTATAACATAAAAAAGGAGATATAGGTAACTTTGCGATAGTTTGTCCTAAATAATTTTAAAGCCTTTGTCTTCGTTGTCAAACTCGTCTCTATCAAATTTTAAGAGAAAATTTTTTAATAGAACAAAAAATGCAATGAACGGTAGTATTAAAACACAATGCAGTCAACTTACCCAAAGAAAAAAGACAACCTGTATAAAAACTGACCATCGAATGTAACGAATTATCCTGAATGATATGAATCCACGTAATTATAACATTATTATAGTAGCGATAAATTTTAATGATGAGGATTGGACACGTTACACAGCTGGGAAATGTGTTGTAATATATATTGACTAATCCCCAGTTTATCAACACATTTTAATTTCCTCACAGTATTACTAAAATAGTAGAAGCTAGTATTAGGCCCCGTGTCCACCAAAACAGAATCGAACCGACTAAAAGTCGTCAGTCCTTCGACAAAATAGGATACCATTATTTTCCTATACCTGACTACTAAACTCGAAGCAACCCGCGTCCACTGACACCAATCCGGAACGAAACGTCTTTAGTCCATTTCCGGCAAATCGCTGGGAATAGTTCATGCACTATTTTAGACGGAACGGTTGATGAGGCCTCAATCACTTCCTACGTTTGAGACTTATAAAAAACACATTTTGTGCTCATATTTTAAAAAATAATATCAAAATCGAACTCAGAACCTCAAAGTTATGCGTATGCGTTTATTTCTAATGCTTTTGAACCATTTTTCAATTTTATTTGGTGTCTATTATTTTTCATTAATTCAAGATTAGCATTGTGACACAGTTTTCTTATGGAATTTACCACCAACCCCTTTTGTGTATAGTATATGTTTCTCATAGCAATCGTTTATTCATATTGTTTCTTTGCGACTGACTACTACCACCACCACCACTACCAGCACTACTACTACTACTACTACTACTACTACTACTACTACTACTACTACTACTACTACTACTACTACCATTTTTTGGATGAATAAAGTATATCTTATCTTATCTTATCTTACTACTACTACTACTACTACTACTACTACTACTACTACTACTACTACTACTACTACTACTACTACTACTATACTATCTACTACTACTACTACTACTACTACTACTACTACTACTACTACTACTACTACTACTTACTCTACTACTACTACTACTACTACTACTACTACTAAATACTACTATAATAATAATAATAATAATAATAATAATAATAATAATAATAATAATAATAATGATAATAATAATAATAATAATAACAATAATAATAATAATAATAGTTCTACTCCATACTACGTCTACTAATACTATTTCTACCACCTTAACCACCATCACCACCACCATCACCACCACAATCACCACCACCACCACCACGACTACTTCTAACACCATATTGCCAATAAACGGGTTCTGTCGTTTCTGTCTCAGTGGACACGAGTAAAAGAAATGATCAGACCAGGTTTTACGGACTGCACACAAAAAAAAAAAAAACACCCAAAAAACCCCGCTCGTTTATTGGTCGTTTCCGTGGCGGTGGACACGCGGCCTTAGACCATTACCAGCTGGGTCGGTCTTACTCTAATCTGACAACAGAATGAATTAAGGCGACGTCACACAGCTCTTTGTTATTGGTTATTGATTTAAAAAAAAAAAGAAGATAAGTTATATTTAGTATCACCTCGTGGCCACAACGTATCCTAACTTATGTTAATACGAATTATTGCAATTATAATGTCCATGCATAAATTTGATTTTTTCTTTTGTTTGCATTAAAAAGGCAACAAAAAAAATAAATAAATAAATAAAAATACCTCAGCTTTTATACAGCGTGATATCCACTAAACGAGCTCAAAGCGCTTTACAAAGGGTCCTTGACGAAAGGCAACACGTAAGGTGTAGAACGATACATCACGCCTGTTAGGCGATATTTTATTTCAGACAGGGGCAACGCTGTTAACGGTCAGGTACTCATTTTACACCCGAGTACGGTGAGAGAATGTGAGTAAAGAGACTTTTCAAAGAACTCAACTATGCGTGAGTGAGTCTCGACCCCAGAACCTTCCGATCCTAAAGCGAATGTCATATCACTAAACCACATAGCCGAATTAACTATTCTATATCTATATTGACAAAAACATCACGGTGTTTAAAGGTCTTTTGACAAATACCTCTAATGATTATGATATTATGATATGAATAAGTTCATGCAAGGGGCCATGATTTAAAAAACAAACAAACAAACAAAAGCAAAAACAAAAAACAGTTTTGCCGTTTATGGGGTAATACATATTTCAATCCCACAATACAGCGGTTTTGGCTATGATACTTTTTCGTTCTCTCACAAGCTGACAAAACCCATTTTAAGTATTCTGGCCAAAGAAAACCCATAACGTAAGTATGCATATTAAGATTGTTTTCAGACTTACCTAACAAATTCTTAAACCTAATTAATACTTCTAAAATGGTTATCTTTAGACAAGTTGGACGTCATTTTAATCCATTGATAGCAGGGAGTAAACATTTTCTGGCCAAATTGAGAAAAAGGTATTTTGTCAGTTTTTGGCCATATTATTATAGAAACCGTCGTTAATCCATATGCGCTCGTTGTCAATCAATATATTATAGTATTGATGGATGTTTATGTGTCCGTGATTGTGTATGGGATCCGTGCTCGAGTGAGTTTATGTGCGCGTGAGTTGTAAGTTGTGTTTCTGGTGTATATGTGTGTATGTTTGTAAGTGTGTGTGTGTGTGTGTGTGTGTGTGAGGGGAAAGAGGACAGAGTAGGTGGGTATTTGTGTATTGTTTGTTGTTTTTGTTTTTTCTATGCACCTGAGTTGTTTGTTATTTTGTATCTACGTGTGTATTCGTATTTGTATTCTTTGTTTGTTTATGTGTGTGTGTGTGTGTGCGTGTGTGTGTGTGTGTGTAAGTGTGTGCGTGTATGTAAAATAGAAATGTAACCCACTACCTCATACCGGTGAGATGTTGGTGTGTGAACCTGATGCCGAAAAAAGTTATTTTAAAGTTGAAATGAACATAAATATCAGATTTTTAAAAAGAACTTCAAAATGGCGGCACTGAATAGCGACGAACAGTTAAACCTATGTGATGAATTCTTTTGGTATTTATTTCTTTCATGACAACATTTCACTCATTTACGTATTTAACGTTGTATGATTGTTCGTATTACTGAATGGTATGTACTTCAAACTTCAACGTTTAGAGTTCTGCTTCAAATCCTCGGAAAAATTGTTCGTATCAACGTTTTTGTCTCTAGGAAATCGAAATGACGGCGGCTATGTTTACTTCCGACACAAAATTGCACCGCTATTTTCATCTTATTTCACGATTTGTTGATTGAAGACCTATTCTTCGCTTAATATTATATTAAGCGTGTTATGATGATTTAGAATTACAAAAATAATATTACTTATACTTCAGATTGTACACTTCTGCTCATAATGTTCGTCTACCAATGTCAACTCAAAGAAAACAAAATGGCGACAGTTATATTTATTCCCGAGACGACCTTCTTCGACTTAAGCCATCCCTACTTTCAATACCACCGAGAGCCGTTTTTCCCCACAGTGAAATAATAAAGAAACTGAATGGGAAAAGGAAAAGGGGCAAAAGAGGAGGCGTGAAAACCAGACTTCATAGACGAGGATCTAAACCACCATTCCCTTCAATAATACTTTCCAATGTTAGATCTCTTCGTAATACGATTGACACCCTCACTGTTCTCTACAAGTTTGATTATGATTATGAAAATGCATGCATTATTTGTCTTCCGGAAACGTGGCTTTCGTCTATGGACACCGATAGTAGTATTGATTTGGCAAACTTTACTTCGTACAGAAAAGATAGAGACACGTCATTAGGGAAAAACAAAGGGAGAGTTCTATGCATATACGTGAATGATAGATGGTGTAAAATTGTAAATATAAAAGATCAAATCGACACTCCTGATATTGAACTACTTTCTTTGTCTCAACGTCCACACTTCTTGCCTCGGGAGTTTCGGGTTGTGACCATTGTTAATGTTTATATTCCACCTAGCGCAAAAATTGATAAAGCATGCCAATTACAAAATGAGCATGTATCGTCATTACTACTACGCCACCCGGACAGTCCACTTATTATTGTTGGTGATTTTAATCACTGTCACCTGCCCATAGCTGGACTAGAACAGTCCGTCACCTGCAAAACACGAGGAAACAACACGCTTGATCTGTGTTATAACAATATAAAGAACGTCTACAAAGCGCTACGGAAACAACCGATAGATACATCTGATCATAATACAATTCACTTAGTACCGACGTATATCTCTAAATCAAAAAGTGAGAAACCAACTGTAGTATATCGCCATATCAGGACTCAAGAGGCAATCCAACGACTGAACGACTGTTTTGACTGTACTAGGTGGGAGACATTTATGGCTGAAGGAGACAGTATTGCTGAATGGACTGAAACTGTGACATGTTATATTGCATTTTGTGTGGATTTATGCGTGGAAAAAAAGAAATTAGGATATTTCCTAAAAATAAACCATGGGTTACAAAGCGACTTAAATATATACTCAACGAAAAGAAAATTGCCTATATGAGTGGTGACATTAAACTAGAATTTGAAAAGGGAAAGGAGATCAGAAATACAATAAAAGAAGAAAAGGTTGAATACAAAAACAAAATGGAGCGACAACTGAGATCGGGCTGCGCAAGGAAAGCATGGGAGATGATAAATCAAATGGGAGGAGTAGACCAAAAGAAACGAACAATCCCACAAGGAAAAACGATAACTGATGTCAACAAATTAAATGATTTTTACTGTCGTTTTGACAGGCTCCCAACTCTGCACAATGGTTTGTCAAATAACAATGAGCCACCTCCAGATGTTGAAGAAGAAACTGTAAGCTCCCTCTTCCGGCGATGTAAAGAACATAAAGCACCAGGACCAGACAACATTACCGGAACTATTTTGAAAAACTGTCACCAACAATTGGCTATACCTTATACAAAACTATTTCAAAGGTCAATCGATGAACAATCAGTGCCAGTACTTTGGAAAAGATCGATTGTTGTTCCAGTTCCAAAAAAGCGTCGCCCAATCCGTATTGAACGACTTCCGTCCATGGCGCTTACATCGCTTGTAATGAAATGTTTAGAAAAAGTTTTAAAATGTGAGCTCCTACAAAAATGTCATGACCTGAAATTGCTAGACCCGTACCAATTTGCTTACCAGCAATATCTCAGTGTAGAAGACGCACTTTTAACCGCCACAAATTCGATCTCAAAACACCTTGACCAAACGCCCTCGAATTACGCCAGAATCCTGTATGTCGACTTTTCGTCTGCTTTTAATGCCATGAACACAGATATTTTGCTTCAAAGGTTGTGCAACATGGATATTCCAAACTACCTTATTAAATGGTATAAAGAGTTTCTTACCCATAGACCGCAATGTGTAAAATTGGGTGAAAATATCTCCAACAAAAGAACGTTGTCGAACGGATGTCCTCAAGGCTGCGTGAGTTCCCCAATCCTGTACATCTTATACACCAACGACTGCAGACCATCCTTTGAAAATTGTTTTATAGTGAAATATGCTGATGATACGGCTATTCTTGGCTTATTAAAAGATAAAGTTATCGAAAAGAATTATTTCAAACAAATTAATATATTCGCCGATTGGTGTGAACAAAATCAGCTTGAATTAAATGTTGAAAACAACGAAGGACAGGTGTTTGGTGTAAAAAATAAAAACGACTTAAAGTGTGTGACGGTCAGGAATGATGATGTTGATATAGTTGAATATTTTAAATATCTAGGAATAACCAGTGATAGTTTCCTCAATTTCTCTCAACATATTAATTTAATATCTAAGAAAGTTGCCCATAGATTATACATCCTAAGGAAATTGATAACATTTCAAGTAGGGAAGAAATCTATGTTAAGAGATTATGACTCATTGATTAAAAGTGTAATTGCGTTTAGCTGCGCCATATTTGGCGGATGGCGACTTAAAGATAAATCAAAAATTTCAAAATCAATCAAAGAAGCATCAAAAATAATAAACCATCCTCTTGATGGAGTAGAAAGAATTCACGGAAAAGCAATAGAAAGAAAAGCATTCTCAATTACCAACAATAAAAAACATATTTTATACCATGAATTTAGTCTTTTACCATCTGGGAGAAGGTTTTGTCAGATTAAATGTAGAACTAACAAGTATAAATCAACGTTTGTTCCCTCAGCAATAAAAATGTTGAATATTTCATATGGTACAGCAAAACCAAGGATTGATGCGTTGACTGATTGACTGATTAATTTATTTATTGTTAGATTAATTGACCAATTGATAATGATGATAATATTTGGTGTCGAATTGTCACAAATGTAAAGAATTGAAAATGAAATGAATATGTTTATGTTGTGTATATCGCGCGCGTGAAAGAAAGAGAGGAAGAGAGAGAGAGAGAGAGAGAGAGAGAGAGAGAGAGAGGGAGAGAGAGAGAGAGGAGAGGAGAGAGAGAGAGAGAGAGAGAGAGAGAGAGAGAGAGGAGAGAGAGAATAAGTAGGGGTGAAATATCTGTTCATTGTTATAGTTATCATATAACGTTATAAAACAAGTGTAACTAAATGACAAATTGCCATATTATGACAATAAAATCATATATATAATATAATAATATAATAATAATAATAATAATAATAATAATAATAATATAATATAATTAATAATAATAATATATTATTATATTATTATTATTATTATTATTATTTATTATTATTATTATTATTATTATTATTATATTATTATTAATTAGTTTTTATTATTATTATTATTATTATTATTATTATTATTATTATTATTATTTTATTATTATTATTATTATTATTATTATTATTATTATTATTATATATTATTATTATTATTATTTTAGTTTTAGTTTATGCCTGTGTCATGTAGGGATATGAGGTCTTGTGGTATGACACTCGCTTTTAGATAGGAAGGTCTTGAGTTCAAGCCTTGCTCGTCGCATAGTTGAGTCCTTGGAAATATGTGTTTACTCACATTCTCCCACAGTATTCAGGTGTAAAAGAGTACCCGGACGTTAACAGCGTTGTCTCTGTCGGAAAAAAATTATAATCGTCATTTCGCCTAACAGGCGTCATGTTTCGTTCTACGTGTTACGTGTTGTCGTTGGTCATGGACCCTTTGTAAAGCGCTTAGGGCACGTTTACTGGATATTACGCTACATAAAAGCTCAAGTTTTGGGGGTTTTGTTTTTGGTTTGTTTGTTTGTTGTTGTTGTTGTTTGTTTTGTTTTTTTGTTTTTGTTTTGTTTTTGTTTTTTGGCGCGGGGGGGGGGGGGGGGGGGGGGGGGTCGACCTCAAGGGTAGCAGCGAAGAAATTCCATCTTCCTCTGTCTGTTGCTGGCATCATCCTCAGGGATTCCCCCCCCCCCCCCTCTCTCTCTCTCTCTCTCTCTCTCTCTCACACACACACACACACACACACAAACATTCTCTCTCTCTCTCTCTCTTTCTCTCTCTCTCTCTCTCTCTCTCTCTCTCTCTCTCTCTCTCTCTCTCTTTGTGTGTCTCTTCTCTGTCTCTCCTTATCTCTCTCTGTCTCTCTCCCTGTCTCTCTCTCTCTCCCCTCTCTCTCTCTCTTTCTCCCTCCCCCCCCCCCTCTCTCTCTCTCTATCTATCTATCTATCTATCTATCTATCTATCTATCTATCTATCTATCTATCTATCTATCTATCTATCTATCTATCTGTCTATCTCTCTCTTTCTTTCTTTCTCTCATCTCTCCCTCCACTGGTCCACTGGTCTCCTCCAATAAGTTCCTCTTGACCTTCCGTGTCTTCTATTTCTTTCTGGTGTTTAGTGTAGGGCAGTTTTGCTGATGTTTCCTTCATCCTATCTCATAGCCTGTCATATCCAGCGACACCTATAATGTGTTACAGTGAATGACCTAATCAGTCGGATGGTGAAAAGGTTTGAACTGAGATATTGCCAAGTTTAGTTAGAAGGCCAATTTTATCCAAAATGAGTCCTTGTCATAAATGATTAATTCAACCCTTTTTTTACATTTTCGGGAAATATTAAAACTTAATTTCACTTATAAATATGTTTGTTTACAGCTAGTCAAGTTAAAAAAAGTATGATATTTGAGAAAAGTTGCTGGATACCTTTTCCATACATCTGACCATAACTTCATGAAAAATCACCCGATTTACTTCAAATTAAAATTAAAATGCTCTGGGGAGCATATTCTTTCAGAAAATGCAAATCCAAAATTTTGAACTTCCGACTGATTATGTCATGTACTTACATTTAATATATAGATACTCTTAGTAGACTCTGGTCCGATCCGTGGCCACCTTCTGCTCATGATAATGTCTTTCACGTCTTCCATTCCACATTGATTAGCAGACTATATTTTTTTCACCTTGTGCAGCTATGTGGTCTAGTCGTATGACACTCACTTTCAGATCGGAAGATCTTGGGTTCGAGCCGCGCTCGGCGCATAGTTGAGTCCTTGGAGAAGGCTCTTTAGTCACATTCTCTCACCGTACTCAGGTGTAAGATAAGTAAATGGTCGTTAACAGTGTTTTCTATGTCCGAAAAAATTGTAATTTCGCCTGACAGGCGTCCTAAATGTTAAATGTTGCTGTTGGCCAGGGACCCCTTGTAAAGCGCTTTGAGCAGGTTTAGTGGATATTGCGCTATCTAAAAGCTCAATTTTTAAAAACGTAACTATATTCGCTGGTCACTATAAACCATGAAAGCATTAAGTAATATTCTTATCAATATAAATCCTAGTTTCGTCCTACGTCTTAATTGTTACTGTTGGCTAGGGACACCCTGTAAAGTGCTTAACAAGAGCAAAGAGCAGAGTGACGTCACCTTCGTTCCTTCTATAGGGTACTAGTTTCCCAATATACAGGTCAAAACGTGCGCGATTGAATTTTGAAACGAACTTCGAAATAATTCTTGTCATAAAAAGTTAACACCACAGAGCGTATAGTAGGTAGGTACATTATAAGAGATTAAGTTACACATGAGTTGCTGTGAAATCTGTTACATCTCCGATTTTCGATCGGAAGCTAAACTGCCAACGCCACTCATGACAAAAGACAGTGTTTGAAAAAAATTAGCCAGAAATAATTTTATTTATCCACGGACCTCTTACATAAATGAACCTCACCTTATCAACGATTCTCAAACCTGAGACCTATTAGAAAAAAATGAAGAAAAAGTCTCGGGTTTAACTCTATCCTTACCAACTGCAGGAAAATAGTCATAATCGTTAAGATACAGTGAACATTTTTCTTTCACAGAATGTTTATTTATATCACAAAATTTTAAGAAAAATCTTTGTATATCTAGAGTTTAAAAGAACTTTTTAATGTTATTTTGTAGAACAAAATTATGTTTAGCATGCTCTTAGCTTTGAGTTTAAATTTATTAATTTTAGTGTTAGAAAGGCATGACATTTTGGTAAAAACTTTGAACATTTTTTTTGTAAGGAATGAGTTAAGACTTTTTGATAAGTTGGGAGTCAATTTAATCGATCGAAATATGGACAAGATGTTCAATTTTCTAGCTAAATCATATACTTTGTTTGATAAGTATTCAGTCGGTGTGTGGCTGCTGTATAAATCTTATCGATTCCTTCCGCTGCGTACATCTAGCGTTTATTATAAATACTCATAACATCCGCCAGCGGAAATAGAAGGAACGAATTTGACGTTACTCAGCTTTTTGTTATTGTTTTCATATAGCCAGTTCTTACTTAACTCTTTCAAAAAAAGACTATAGATAGTATGCAGATGACGTCACTCAGGCCTTTGTTATTGTTTTTGCCATCCGCGTTTGTGAGTTGTTCTCAATAAACTGTATTAACCAGACTATAATGGTTCATGGTTACACAGAGTTTGTGTGTTGGTCCGTTATACTTCCGGATGGCAATGTTGTGAACTCCTTGGCCAAGCGCATTCTATCTATAGACAGTATGAAGTTGAAGTCACTCAGTTCTTTGTTATTGATGTTTGCCATCCGCGTTTATGAGTTGTTCTCACTAAACTGTATTAATCAGACTATAAACGTTCAAGATTGCACATAGTTTTGTGTGTTTGTCGGTTATATTTCCGGATGGCAATGTTATGAGCTGCTTCGCCAAACGCCTACTAACTATAGATAGTATGCGCTTGGCTAAGAAGCTCATAACATTGCCATCCGGAAGTATAACGGACCAACACACAAAACTCTGTGTATCCATTAACTTTTATAGTCTGGTTAATACAGTTTAGTGAGAACAACTCACAAACGCGGATGGCAAAAACAATAACAAAGGCCTGAGTGACGTCATCTGCATACTATCTATAAACGTTCAAGGTTACACACAAATTTGTGTGTTGGTACGTTATATTCGTCAGGCGAATGTTATGTTGTTTTTGTTTTTTTTTGGTAACATACAAACACATAAAACTATGTGCGGGCTTAAACGTTTATAATCTGATTGATAGAAAACTTTTCATTAAAAAATGGTCGTCTAAAAACAATTTAAAAAAAAAAGAGCTGAGTGACATCAATTTTGTTCCATTTATAGATGTTATGCGCTTTGCTAAGAAACTCACAACATTGCCATCCGGAAATATAACGGACCAACACACAAAACTATGTGTAACATTGAACGTTCATAGTCTAGTTAATACAGTTTAGAGATAATTACTCATAAAAGTCCCTACAGTTCTATGTTGTTGTCTTTAGCCAATAAATTATATCAATCAGACTATCAACGTTTGAGGTAACACACCGTTCTATGTTTTAGAATATAATTTCCGGATGGCGAATGTTGCGAGCTTTTTGGCTAAACGCTCAGCATCGATATTGTAAATGATATAGATAGTATGCGCCTGGCTAAGAAGCTCACAACATTGCCATCCGGAAGTATAACGGACCAACACACAAAACTCAAACCATGAACTTTTATTTTTATTTTTATTTTAATTTGAGAGCTCGTGTAGAACGAGAAAGATAATTAATCAAGAGTAGTTTCTTTTTAACTATCCCATTTTCTTCCCTTTTACTGGCGCTGATGTGACCTTACATTTGTTGCAAGCGCCATGGAACCATTAAAAACAAAATACCTTTCTCTTTCATGAAGTAATTATGGGCTTTTAGGAAAATAAATCGCACACTTTTTCATTTTTTTTTTTCATATTTTGCTGTTTTTAGATTGCAAAATTTTGGATTTTTCATGCAAAATTTGGGATTTTTTAATTTTTGTTTTGTTTTGCAAAAACCCACCATGTCAGAACAATAATGGAATAGAATGGGAGCTTCAATACAAGTCACGAAGACATATGATGTGCACGTTTCGTGTTTTTCCTTTGTCAACAAAACAAGGTGAATGGAATACTAAAGACGAATGAGAGATGAGAGAGTGGCGTTGTTAACCGTTTGTTTAACTGTCGTACTCTCTGTCTCTGGAAAGACACGTATTTTAAAATTTGGCCAGAAAACCCGTCCTTCAAATATCGATCGATTTAAGCAACCTACATCTTGGCAAAAAGTCAAAATGGCTGAGTGACATCAATTTTGTTCCATTTATATATGTTATGCGCTTTGCTAAGAAACTCACAACATTGCCATCCGGAAATATAACGGAAATATAACGGACCAAAACACAAAACTATGTGTAACCTTGAACGTTCATAGTCTAATTAATACAGTTTAGTGAGAATTACTCAGGCCATTTTTAATGAAGAGTTCTCCCTCAATTGGATTCAATAGTCTGATGTCACGTCGACCTGGGTACCTTGCGACCTTGGTACATTGAAATCGATCGAAGAACGAGTTTTCGAGCCAGATTTTAAAATTCATTTGTCCACACCATCTGTCATCGTAACTTAAATTGAAGTTTCAATTCCATTTATTATAACTATTGCCGGGATGAATTTATGTAGTACTGAAAATTGAATTTGAGGCTTCAAATACAAAACTAGAAGTCAATTTCTCTCAGTGACGTAGGAGAATAAATATTTTTCTTGCATTGCACACAACTCAAAATTCTGTTTCCTATTTAAACTGACCAATGATTAACAGCTTTATAACTTTTGGTCACAATAATATGATGATGATAATATAATAATAATAATAATAATAATAATAATAATAATAATAATAATAATAATAATAATAATAATAATATAATAATAATAATAATAATAATAATAATAATAATAATAATAATAATAATAATAGTAATAATAATAGTAATAATAATAATAATAATAATAATAATAATAATAATAATAATAATAATAATAATAATAATAATAATAATAGAGCGCTCGCTATCTGTTGAAACTTCAAAGCGCTTTAAATCAAGACATAATGTTACTACTAATTTAGTCACGCACGACTCGTACAATATTTATATTTTATTAATCACGCAAGATTCAACTCACAAAAGCAAGTATTAATTTGGTGAAACGAAATGTCTTAAGACGTTTCTTGAAGACAACAACACTGTCAGATATTCTAACGGACTGAGAAGGGAATTACCAATTGTGGGGCCAAATTTAGATAAGGATCTATCAACTAAACTCTTAAGATTTGTTTTTGGTACTACTAACAATTTTGAACCATGCGATCTCAAATCACGCTTCGGAACACAAGGCTGAAGAATGTCTTGAATAGAAAGAGAAGCAGAAGATTGAAATACGTAAAAGCAGGGGAGAGCAATTTTGTACTCTATTATGGCTTTCACAGGTAGCCAATGGAGAGTAATTAGCATAGATTTGGTGTCATCAAGATGAAACTTTCCAAGGACCATCCTAGCAGCCATATTCTGAATTCTTTGACTTATTTCATAATCGGGAAATCAGTGAGAAGAGCGTTACAGTTGTCGAATTGGATAGGATCGGTGCCGAAACAACGATTTTTAGAGCCTTCATGCATATAATTCTAAAAAAGTTAAAAATTTAGGATTTTGATGAGGTGGTCAACGTGAGGGTCCATGGAAAGCGATTTGTCAAGGATGACTCCAAGGTTTTTAGCTTTGTCTGAGACAGGAGTAATATTGTCTTCAATTGTAATGGATAGTCTCTGAACTTTCTTCAATTTAAATGCAATTAAGATAATTTCTGTTTTCCCCTCGTTTAACGTCAGTTTGATAGACACCATTCAAGTTTTAACAGACTCATAACACTTCTCAATGTCCTCTGTAATAGGAGATAGTGGAAGGAGAGCCATACTTTTATGGAGCGGTGTGTCATTTTCATAATATGATATTTCACATCGTGCAATTATATTACCCTGCCGAGAGACATTGCATACAAATAGGGTACCGAGAACGGATCCTTAAGGGACGCCATATTTTAAAAAACATATTTTTCGATGGTACTCCAATTACACATACTGATTGTGTCCTGTTGGTCAGATAAGATTTGAACCAGGATAGAGCTGTACCATTTACACCAAAATTGGTTGAGACTCTATCGTACAGAATTGATTGATCAAGTATATCGAATGGTACGGAAAGGTCCCGTAAAGTGAGGACAGACACACCCTATCACATTAAATCAGAATGTCATTCACAATTCTGTGCTATGATAATCGCGGTTGGTGGATTGAAATGGCTCAATAAGATTGTTCGTGGCAATGTATTTTTTTAAAACTGTTGTAAAACATTTTTTCCAAAACTTTTGGAAAGAAAAGGCAAGTTGGATAGTGGGCAATAGATTTGATAAATTCTCAGAGTCCAAATAGGATTTCTTTAAAAGTGGAGTTATGATTGCACAATTGTTCCAGTCAGGTACTTCACCAGTCTAATTTCTGCTTATTAATTTAATGGTCTAAATGGCCCGTCGATCCGTCGTTCTATTGGAGGATGTTCCTCAATCTTTTCTTCCAAACTGAAATCGATTTTCGAATCTTACTAACATTGTTCTTCTCCGGCATTGTTGAATTATTTCCTTTCGGTTCTTCTCACTAAAAAGCCACTATCTGTTGCCAGGATACGTTTTTCTGTCAACGAATTCCAAATGCAAAAATCCATTGGATTCAAGTCCGGTAATCGGTGTGGTCACCGTTCTTTTAAGATAAGATCAATGTTACTTGATGTTAATAACTGCTTATGTTTCTACTGTTATGTGAGGCCGCTCCATCCTGTTGTAATATGAAATTGGTTAATATGTATCAAGCCCGACAGGCCTGCACAATTTTGCCTCACTTTAAGCTGGATGTAAGAATCGGGATTATCATAAGCTTCCTAGAGAAATGTTTTCTTCACGATAAAGACGATTTGAAGAACTGTTTCTTTTATCACTACCATAAAATTTATTTAATAAGGTCAATTTGATAGGTTTTGCGGATTTTAAAAAATATGATATTCTCTCGATATTTCCTTTTTACGGTCGATTTCTTAAAAGTACAACCGTACCTGTATTTTTTCCATCAATTATAATGAAATATTGTTGCAATCAAATTTTAAAAAAGTGACCATCTGAATTAGAATAGGGGTGAGAGAGAAGAAAAATACTGTGCGTGTCGAGCGAGCAAAGAGAGGGAAATGGTGGTAAGAATATATATAAATATAATATATCTATATATCTATATATATAATATATATATATATATATATATATATGTATGTATGTGTGTATGTGTGTGTGTCTGTGTGTATGTGTGTGTTTGTGTGTGTGTGTGAGAGTGAGAAAGAGAAAGCGAGAGAGAGAGAGAGAGAGAGAGAGAGAGAGAGAGAGAGAGAGAGAGAGAGAGAGAGAGAGAGAGCAGCTTATGAATCACGTTTGCAAAACATCTCTTTCATGGTTTCTTTGTAATTGGAACTCATTCTATAGTATATGACGATGCTTGAACAAGAATTGAAACCGTCGAGAAGCGACCAAACAGATGCCAGGAGATTTGCCTCATAGAAGCCCAAGTTGTCAAAAGCCTTAAAATTTAGATGAATTGCTGTCATATATATCAAACTGGGCAAATAACATAGGACCAAAATCACACACACTGCTATCATCATCTTTATAACTTTTAAATCCTTGTTGTCATTCCCGGTTCGTGTAGCTTGGGTTCCACTTTCGTTCTCCAAATCCAAATCTGAGGACTGATTTGAGCGTTTGTCTTGACGCACTGCCTTCCTTGCAAAACTTGCCGAGCTACGACTGCTCAATCTAAATTTTAGATTCTTGCGCATTTTATGTATCATGACTGAATTAAAACTAATGACTAAGATAATAGCGATTGGTCGTAAAATTGCGTAGCTGATTAGGTACGATATATTGTCAGGTGATAATTGAATATCTTCCGATACGTAAGTGTCGTTTGTGGTCTCATACCAGTCCATCTTCTGGTCGAGAGATTCAAAATTAACAGGTAAATTTATCAAAAACTGGGCAACAAATACGAATACAAGGACCATACATGAACGTTTTGGAGTGAAGATGCGTTTGACGTGGA
>NC_088372.1:16071891-16084391 GCF_034508935.2 Berghia stephanieae | reverse complement strand
AAACATTCCGCCCAAAAAGAAATCATTTGTGATGATTTAATTAGTGCCATGTTTGAAAATAGACGCACAAATTGGTTTTTACTCCCTCAATATAGTTGCGTTAATACGTCTTGACTGTAAAACGCCTAGACGGTATCATGCTACTGCCTGGAAATACCTGAAACCAGTTGCTCCGATTTTCTTGTCGCAAAGCCGCTTTGATCTAATTTTAGCAACAAACACGCACATACATGACACACACACAACCACTCGCTCTCACACACAAACTCATAATTTAAACAACACACACTCAGGTCGTCCAAACAGCCGTCGCTGCTTCACCGTGTGAATGCGTGAATGTGTTGGGTGTGTGTGTGTGTGTGTGTGTGTGTGTGTGTGTGTGTGTGTTATGGACTCTCTTCGCCATCCGTTCCGCTCTGTTATTACTCTTCTCCTTTGGCCCACCTACCTTCGTTCACTATTTACTATTCATTCAGTTTCAACGGATAGCACATTCTTATTGTGTCACACATTCTTACCGGATTAAGTCAAGGTAAGACTCTTTTTATTAAATAGTTATCTTTAGTGTATCGTGCCACGTTTAAGTGGTGACAAACTAGAAATTATTGCATTGATTCATGTCAAAAATAAAAATGCGAAAGTAGAGAAAGTGAATGGTCTTGGAATTTGTCACCACTGCCATTTGTTTACATGAGTTACGTTTCTTGCTCGAAGTGTCTCCAACATAACGCCCAACATAATCATGTTTTTATTATTATATGACGGCTAAATAGGAAACTTGAAGCTTCTAAAGTTCATTTGGGATGACATTATCATCCTTGAGTGTGGTTCATTGGCCCAATTTATCGACAATGCACTTGACTTGCCCTGCTAAAAACTAGACTCATGAATGATGAATGAATGTTGACCTGCTCAAGTCTTTACCCCACCAAACTCCCAAAACGACGTGCAATTTCCAGGTCTGATAACCGAACGCAATAATTTGCGTCGGTTCGAAAGTATTTCCATTACAACAATGAGACAATAACAATTTAGGTTATCAAAATCAGACCTGCAAACTGCAAATAAGTATCGGAGTAAGTACGTTGAAAAGACCCAAACAAAACGGCAGTCTGCACAGTAGTGCACAATTTTCATCAGAGGCATTTCCTTTCTGATGCGGTACCCGATTATCATTTTCTTGATAGTGTCAGCTGCTGAATTTGATCTAAGATAAAACCCTGCCTTAAAAGATGTACACTGTTTCTTAATGCACGTTTAAATTAGAGGACATTTCTCTATTTAATATTGGGTTATCTATATTTTTTGCTGTTATCGTATGAACTATTCATAAATGAATGAATGTCATACCACCCCATAGTGCAACAGCAATTTCTGCAGACAAATATGTATAAAGCAGTTGTTTTTTAAAAATTTTGGTATTCTAGCATATTGTCTTGATTTATCAAGTAATATTGATTGTTACGAGTTTTCATGATAATAGAATAGATAGATTAGTAATGAATCAGCCCTGTTACTTAAAACATAAGAAAATACAATGCGATTTTGATAAGCCGACAAGTTTTTTATGCCAGTTATTGTCTTTTGGTATGCTTCGGGCATCTCAATCTTGTCACTTCCCCTGGTGCACACCAACCTTGTCCATTATCTTCTTTCTTTCTTTCTTTTAATAAAATTTTTTTTGAATGAAGAGACGTTTTTACCATAATATCGATTCGTTTAAGAAGAGTTAATAACGCTCTGTGTAACTTTCCAAGGACTCAACTATGCACTGAGCGAGGCTCGAACCAAGGACTTTCTAATCCAAAAGGGAGTGTCATACCACTAGACCACATTGGCGCACCTTGAGATGACTTGCATATATATCTGTCACACTCACTTGTGTAAGATTAACTGTTTTTCTTGTTAGGATTTTACGAGTTCCCTACATTTTGCTCGCAGCCTTTGTAACTCTGCTCTGTAGCTGATGCCGGGGTTATCTTGTTTATCCGAACCAGCGATGGGTTATCTCGCTAAGTCTTAGATACCATCGCCTGGGCATTCCATGAAGGTTCATTAGACAATCAATCAAATAAAAGTCCGATGACAACAGGAATCAACCAGGGCTCAAATCTAGGACCTTTCTTTGTCACAATGCAATGCCTTAGCCCCTTCACCCCCCTTATCTTAAGAAAGACCTTAAAGTAAAGTTTCCACTGAGGATGAATATAAACACAGTTTATTTATTATTAATTTTTTTTTCTTTATTACTTTGGTACAAGATGAGAAAAAAAAAATCTACTTTCTAACAAAATAGTAAAACAAAGAAATCCTATTATGTTAGTTTTAGCTCTTTGAACCCTGAACCCTGGCTATTTTGAGGGCATGGGTCTCCTCACTATTGCCATTTTTGGCCATATTTTTAGGCACATAGGTGATTAGTCACTTGACTTTACTTCTGACTTATTGCAGAGAAAGATATAAATATGAGGAGTTTATATCAAGGAACCTTTATATATGAGAAATGTTGTTATATAGTTACTTCCAATATACTGCTGTTTCTGATGTCAGTCTTCCCAGGTTGTTGACTTTGTCTTGATGTAAGGAAGGATTTACAGTGGCTTCACCAAAATTTGGTCTTTGTTTTCTTCACTGGTCTGTTTTTATATGAACTTTCCATTGATATAAAGAAAATAAATTCAATGTAAATTCCCTTTATTCAACCCCAAGGGGAAATTTGTCTTTAGAGTCTATTCCAAGGGAAGTCTGGAATAACCCAGGTGTCTGCCGCTAGGGTGAAGTGACTTGCTCAAGGCCACATAACGAGGCGGATGGTCAAACTCTGTACCTTTTGGGTACAAAGCAAAGACCATACCACTGAGCCACACAGTACATGATTGCAATCATAACTTCTATTTCTTCTTCAGAGTCGGGAACGTTTTTTTTTCTTGTGTGTGCATATTTTGCCCTTAGGCTTCTCTTTTTCATCTAGTCTGCTCTCTTATTTGCCATCTGTATTAGTCTATTCCAAAACTCAGTATCAAGGAAAAGTAGTAGAAAATCTATATATAGCCCTGTTGTTCTCATTGATATGATTGGGTATATTTTTTGGACCATAATGGTGAGAATGCTCCGAAATTAGAAATTACATGTAAAAATAAAAGTTTTGGCAACAACACTCAATCCTCCTGAAGAAGTCATTTGTTATATCTTAAATTTATAAGCAAGCCTTTGAATTGAATTTTAAGAATCAGGGTCCTTCCGACATAACACTGTTTTGAGATGGTGTACCTGATAGCTCAGTTGATGGAACACTCATTCACACGCAAAGTTACTGAGATCGATCCCAAGTGAAGTCGAGATTTATTTTTTTCAACCCCACGGTCCACCCAACAGTAATTTGGTACTGGGGCTTGTTTGATCGAGTGGAAAGTACTTTGCTATTTCTATTGTCCATGTCAGTTTCAGGCTATAGAAACTGGGATATACTCCTAATCAATTGTCCTAATGGCTCTGAAGGACTACTTTCCAGGGCCTAATGGGTCTGAAGAATTACTATCCAGGGCCTAATGGGTCTGAAGAATTACTATCCAGGGCCTAATGGGTCTGAAGGACTACTTTCCAGGGCCTAATGGGTCTGAAGGCATACTTTCCAGGGCCTCATGGCTCTGAAGGAATACTTTCCAGGGCCTAATAGCTCTGAAGAATTACTATCCAGGGCCTGATGGGTCTGAAGGAATACTTTCCAGGGCCTAATGGCTCTGAAGGAATACTTTCCAGGGCCTAATGGCTCTGAAGAATTACTATCCAGGGCCTAATGGCTCTGAAAGACTACTTTCCAGAGCTGAATGGCTCTGAAGGAATACTTTCCAGGGCCTAATGGCTCTGAAGGAATACTTTCCAGAACCAGATGGCTCTGAAGGTATACTTTCCAGAACCAAATGGCTCTGAAGGAATACTTTCCAGGGCCTAATGGCTCTGAAGGAATACTTTTAGTGTAGAGGGCTCATGAGATTCTCTCTCTTTAAAAAAAAATATTCTCAAGCACATGCATTTTTAATTGCTCCTGTTAATATATTGCTGTCAATTTCCCAATTACGATATTGGTTTAAGATTATTAATGATCTTATGAAGCTTTTTAGGATCTAGTAATCAAGGTTATTTGACAGTTTTTGCCAAAAATCCTGATTTGTTATGTGTCAACTATTTAATGAATGCTCTCTCTCTCTCTCTCTCTCTCTCTCTCTCTCTCTCTCTCTCTCTCTCTCTCTCTCTCTCTCTCTCTCTCTCTCTCTCTCTCTCTCTCTCTCTCTCTTTCTCTCTCTCTCTCTCTCTCTATCTATCTATCTATCTATCTATCTATCTATCTATCTATATGATACTATATCTCTCTCACACACACATAAAACGAAGATTTACATGCATATAATATACAAGAACAGACCACACACTGTCTCCGCACAACACTAGAAGAGAGAGAGAGAGAGAGAGAGAGAGAGAGAGAGAGAGAGAGAGAGAGAGAGAGAGAGAGAGAGAGAGAGAGGATACTTTGAATAGACACCATTTGATCTAATTTTTACGGCTCTCCGTGTCATCATTACACCGACAGGTGTAATTAGTTCTGTCGCGATAATTGTAATACGCGCTTGTTAATTGAGTCTCAGACAATCAATATTTTGGTATTTGTTTTTCTCCTTTCTCTGATGAATATTTTCTACCCTTTCCTCCTCCTTCCCATCACCATCATCATCATCATCATCATCATCACCACCACCACCTCCCCCCCCCCTCCCCCTCCCCCTTTTCACCCAACTCCTCCTTACTCTTCTACTCCTTTTGTTTTATGCGGGTGTCTTGTGTTATGAACACCACAGACTACCAATAAGGTCGCAGGTTCAAACCCCACCACCGCCGCGAAAATTTTTATTCTCTATTGTCTTCTGGCACTTTTCTACTCACTTCATCTCTTGTTGTAGACTACTAGGAGTGTGTTATCTATGATGAACACTCCCTTCGGGCGTCGCAAAGCTAAGTCCTTCACTCCTATATTATTTTCACCGTATTATTATTATTATTATTATTATTATTATTATTATTATTATTATTATTATTATTATTATTAATTATATAATATAATAATAATAATAATAATAATAATAATAATAATAATAATTGTAAAAGGCTCAAGCCTTTTTTTTTTTATTACTGAACGCTATCACTGGCTTCGGATTAACTGCGCAATTTCATGCATTTTTTACATTTTTTTTTAAGAGCTCATCATTTATTTGGTTGTTCCAGGCTGGCGTTGCTGCATTCATATTATCAGACGAATAAATAGGATCAATGTCCTATAGGTGATTGGCCCATTTCCCGATCAATCACATTACACCTGCTGCTACCAATACGTACTAACACACCATCGCCCATAATTTGTCAATTTCACTTTCCCATTTTTCTCAGAAAACATCCCCCTACTTTCCTTTTACTTCTAATCATAATATTATCGGTCGATTGACTCCAATCAAAAGCTCTTAAAATCTAAGTCTTCAGAAAATATAATATATAATATCTCATTTATGACACTTTTTGACAAGTTGGAAAAGGGAAAGGGATGGGGGTATCTTAATGATAATTTGAAGTAAAATTGTTTTTGGGTTAAAATGAAAAGAAATAAAAGTTGTTTTGTGAGCGTTTGACCGATCCAGCTTGTCTGTCCCACCACTGCCCACTCTCGTATCGCTCTCATCATCTCCATCATCTTTACCAGGTCACATGTCAAATCACATTGTAGTGTGTTTCACCCACCTCATCCGTCGGTTTATCCTCCCCCCCCCCCCCCCCCCCCCCCCAATATCTCGTCCTCCATTCCCTCTACCGCAAGCCTCTCTGTGTTAAATTTTGAAATAATAAATCTCAGTCTTGCGTTAGCACCCCCATTTGAAATAGGTAAGATAAATTATTGATAAACACATTTATGTATAAAATTGGTATGTCACTCAGGCCTGTTGTTGTTTTTTTGTCACCCATGTTTATGAGTAATTCTCACTAAACTTTATTAACCAGACCGTCAACGTTATTCGTTCCCGTGGGATTATTTTATTAGGCTCCATTCTGAGGAAATAATATGTATGTCATGCGTCAGCCGCAGGGCAGCGCCGCAAAGTGAACTAGGGCGGCATAACTCCAGTTTCGCTCAAGGTGACAGAGTTCGACAGAGGTTCGGAACTCGGTACATTTTCGATGCAAAGACCACCCAACCACTGTGACACACTGGCCCCATTAATTCTAATAATCGGCTGTGCTCGTATTGTATGGTCAGTTAAAATGAAAGCTGAGAATACATCATCCCATTCACCCGCGCCACACATCCCACCCCCCCCCCCCCCTCCCCTCCCATTTTCTCCCACTGTCCAGTACTATCTGGCGATTTGCCCTCAATCATTTATTTTCTTCTGCCAATATCAATTCCTACCTCTCTTATAGATAGTATGCAGATGACGTCACTCAGGCCTTTGTTATTGTTTTTGCCATCCGCGTTTGTGAGTTGTCTCACTAAAGTGTATTAACCAGACTATAAAAGTTCATGGTTACACAGAGTTTGTGTGTTGGTCCGTTATACTTCCGGATGGCAATGTTGTGAACTCCTTGGCCAAGCGCATTCTATCTATACTACTCCGCTTTAACCTGCTGTCTGCCGTTGTTTGAAATTTAAAAAAAAAAAAAAATTTTTTTGGTCAAATTCAATAAATTATTCGACCTTCATTTATCGGTCAATTCAAATGTCCACCCTCAACTAATCAAAACCTTTCATCTTTCAAACCTGAGACTTCACGGAAGTCTTCAAAGAAGTTCCATCCGGGTTTCGGAGTTTTATTCATTTATTTTTTTTTTTTACTTTTTATTTTGATATATATTAAAAAAAAAAATTTAACATTAGGAGGGACATTTTAATCGATTGCCATTTGAAGGTCGAAAAAAACAAAACAACCCCCCCCCCCCACACACACACACACACACACACCCGAGGAGTACGAAATTATTCAGACATTTTCGACATTTTCTCTTCCACTTTTTTTTTTTACTATGTACAACCTCCGACCGGTTTGATACGCATGATTGGTCACCAATGGAGAGACCTACATGCATGTCGTTAACGTCGGCGACAGCTCTAGTGTATTCATTGTATCGATGTATAATCATGTATGTACGTTTTCACAGTCATAGTTGTGCTTTTTAAGTGTTTTATTCAGTAATATTAGTACATGTTTTTTACAAGCTACTAAAACTAAATGGTAACTTGAGGGAAATAATAGTATGAAATAGAAAGAGTGTGATGGAGTGCCATAGGGCGAGCTGATATTGTGTGTGTGTGTGTGTGTGTGTGTGTGTGATTATTCTGATGATACCAAACCAGTGATCAAGATCAGCCATAAATTAATAGATAATGCGCTTTACAAAGGGTCACTGACCAACACGTAGCATGTAGAACGAGACATGACGCCTGTTGGGCGATATTACAACCTACAGAAAATTCCGACAGAGACAAAACCACTGTAATATCGCCTTATGTCTTGCACACATGTTAAACGTTGCTGTTGGCTTGGGACCACTTTTAAAGCGCTTTGAGCAAGTTCTTTTTAAGTGGATATTGCGCTATATAAATGCTCTAGTTTTTTTTTTTTTAACTCACTGCACTCATCCCTAACACCGACTATATCCGTAGTTTAACCGAGTTACTTTTACCCCATGCCTATTAATTAAATTTTGTCTGAGGCAAATTAATAATAATAATAATAATAATAATAATAATAATAATAATAATAATAATAATAATAATAATAATAATAATAATGATGATGATGATGATGATGATGATGATGATGATGATGATGATGATGATGATGATAATAATAATAATGTACATTTATATTGCGCAACCTATCCCCCTGGTTGGAGGCTGTGGTAGGCGTTTAATCAAAGCCAATGTTAGTTTTTACATATTAATGGCAGTTGAATAAAAATATCTATGCACATACTCATTTTTAATACATTTATTTTCCTCCGATGTTGAAAGTAGCAAACATCTCTAGGATTGAGTGTGTTAATGACTTTCTTTATGGTGTGTTGTACAAAGATATCAACACATCGTGATATTAAACGTAGTAAACTGTCCCGTTCTATTAATCGCATCCTAAATGTGTGTCTAACCGAAAATGCCGTGACAGTGTTAACTGGCTCGTAACAATAATAAGTGGTGTCAGTGACTCGGCATTTAGTTTAATTAAAACGAATGGACAAGTTCTAATGGTTCTTAATGTATTATAAGGGAGAATTTATTTATTTATTTATTTATTTATTTATTTATTTATTTATTTATTTATTCGCTCTTTTATTCATGTATTCGTTACATTATTTAAGAATCCTTTTGGGCATATAAAGGATTGCCATATCTACTTTGTTCACCTGTTTCATCTGTATGACATTAAAATTTTTTTTTTGAATAAGATGTGCTTTTTATGAGTAGTATTTTAGTTCTTCCTCTCAAATATGTTTCAAAATTAACATCATCATCATCATCATCATCATCGTCGTCGTCGTCGTCTTCTTCTTCTTCTTCTTCTTCTTCTTCTTCTTCTTCTTCTTCTTCTTCTTCTTCTTCTTCTTCTTCTTCTTCTTCTTCTTCTTCTTCTTCTTCTTCTTCTTCCAAATAACATAACAAAGTGTCGTACGCGTCCTTTCCCAGCGAAGAACCAAAACAATAACGAATAGGACATCACCCGACTATTATCTATGATAATTTGTTATCGGATTTTGGATACAAGATTTACACCTAATGATTGAGCGTAAATCATAGGGTTATTATCACTATTACCATTTGGCTATTGCGATTATTGTCGTAATGGAGAATATAGACACCCCCCCCCCCCCCCCAAACACACACACACAAAACAAAACAAAACGAAAACAAAAAAACGAGCAGGAAGAAAAAAAAATACTCGTTATAGATAGAACGAAGATGATGTCACTCAGGCCTGTTGTTGTTTTTTTTTGTCACCCATGTTTATGAGTAATTCTCACTAAACTGTATTAACCAGACCGTCAACGTTCAATGTTACACACAGTTTTGTGTGTTGGTCCGTTATACCTCCGGATGGCAATGTTGTGAGCTTCTTAGCCAACCGCATACTATCTATACACCCTATTCGAGGTGAACATATTTGTAGGTCTGATAACCGGATGCAATTATGGGCTCGTTTTAACATGATTGTGATTGAGCATAATATGTAACACTTTTGGGTTATCAGAACTGCTAGTAAGGACACGTCGCCCCCACCCTATTCTAATACTACTTGACTTTTCGCTATTGTGGGATATCGTCACATCGTCCGTTGCGTTGCAAGCGTGGCGAATGCAGATAGATTTATACATTACAAGTACAAGAATAGGAATGGAGTAAGATAAAATTCCCTTTGCTAACCCAATGGCAAATTTTTCTTTAGTGTATCCTATATTTGAAAAGAATCTGACATATCTTATACGGCAATCGCAGTGCAGATCAACTAGTTTATTATATATATTATAATAATATATTATATATATATATTATTAATATATATATATAATATATATATATATATGTTATCATTATGCATATCCGGTCTTCTCTTCAACATCCTATATCACAAATCACATTATTTTGTAGATATATTTTTTGGCAGAATACGGTAGATCAGTCAAATGTATTGAAAACCAATAAACCGCGACAGATTAATATCTTAAATATCTTTCATTTTCAAAGTCCTTTCGGTTGGATATATTTATCCAAATTTTCCAACACACAAACGAAGCCGCATTTTAACCCAGTTTTTTTGTAGCCTCCAATATCTATCTAGTTTTGCCGTTAAATAAAGAACGACTGAAGATGACGTCATTCAGCTCTTTTTAAAATTGGTTTTAGACCAACAGTTTTGGAAGTAGTTTTCTCACAAAATTCTCTGAAATAGACTTCATACCTTCAAGGGTACCACACCTATACAGCTTGCTGTGTTGGTAAGATTCACATGGCGTTCAGATCTGGTGCGTTTTTACTTTAAAATATACCACTAGTAGTAATATTATTGTTTGACGCGTCACGGGTATCCTATGTCAGCATTAACTAACACCCCATATCACAAAACACATTCTATGATTGTAGATAGCCTATGATATATAATACCGTATATCTGACATAATACGATTGATCAATTATGTGTATTGGAAACCGATAAAGCGCGACAGATTTATATCCTCATTATCTTTTCAAAGCCCCTTTAGTTGTATGTCTATATATAAATTTTCTATTATAAAACAGTCGTTTAACCCTCTCCACATCAACTATAGGAAAATCGTCACCTTCGTTACGATACGATACAACCGTATCCTTCGTTAAGTACATAACGAAGAACACGGTACAACCAACATTTTTCTTTTTCAAATTTCTCTTGTACATCATAAAATTTAAAGAAAATGAACAGTGTGTTGTAGAGCATGTTTTGCTGAAGAAACTATTTATCGCAAGAACTTACTTAGCTATTGTGTTTCAGTGATTAAAAAAATATATTTTTGTGTTAGTTAGGTGTGACGTTTTGGGGAAAATCCCGAAAATGACTGGTAAGGAGAGAGTTTAGTACGGTCACAATAAGTCTACATTGTATTTTTAAACCGGTTTTAGTAGCGTGAATTGTGCAGTATCTGCCTTTGCCGCCACACACAATATGTGCAATTTCTCCCACCAAATTAAACTTGGACATAGCTATCCTAACTTGCAGGTTAAAAAGACCCGGAATTTAGGGCGCTTTTTCATGGATTTCCCTTTCTCAATACGTTCACAATGTTTCATTTATTCCCCTTGAAGGCCCCGTGGAACCAAATTCCTATTTCATGCAGTATCATTCGCCTGTTATCTGTCATTGCTTATTATATCCAGGTACTCATTTACACCCGAGTCGCGTGGGGCAATGTGAGTAGAGTGCTTCACCGAAAGACACAACGCCGAGACCAGAATATCCCACGACCACTGTCACCCATCTGGCCAATGACCACGCTTAGCATCGCTTAAAGTTTGTGACACGACGAGACACCGTATCGCTAAGTCGCCGAGTCACACTAGAAGATTTCACCAGTTGTATGCACACAAAAATAAATAAATAAAAATAAACAAAGAAAAAGAAAAAAAAAAAAAAAGAGAGAATGACATGGGCCGAACTTTTGAATCAAAGAATATTTTTACAATCTCTATACGATGCATTGTAAGCAAATGAACGTTCATATATAACAACATGGATAATTTAACGTGAAGTATTACCCTATTAACTTATATTATTTTGGCTGACGAAAGGTTTTGAGCCCGAAACGTACAAAAAAAAAAAAACCCAGAAAAAAAGAATAAAATAATCCAAAAAAAAAAAAAATTAAAAAAAAAAAATAACAAGCAAGCTAAGAAACAAAATAAAAAAAAACAAAAAAGAAAAATGAAGGGTAAAAAAAAGAAAAGAAAAAATACACAAAACGAAACAAAATAAATCCCATGTTTAAAAACGAGGCTGGACGTTTTATGACAAGGTTTATGAGGCCATTAATTGACGATAGGTGACAACTTTACAGGGTTATTATTAGGGTGTCGCGGTTAATGTAACGACTGTCTGATGGCTGAACGTTGACTTGGTTGCAATCAAGGTACATTTTAGCCAGTTTGGGAAGCACTCAAGACATGGCGGTAATTATTAAGGTTTTGCGCTCGCGGTGGCGTAGATACACAAAAAACATTCGTTGCAGAACTTGGTTTTATTTGGCCAGAAATATATGGGTAGTTTGTTTGAATTTTTTATTTTTTAATTTTTTTTTTTTCCTTATTTGTGATAATGGTGGTAGTGATGGTGATGATGATGATAATGATAACGATCATGATGACGACGACGGCGACAATTGAATGCTATCTCCCCCCCCCCCCCCCCCTAATAATGTTGTCCAAATTTGGATTTTTCTCTCCAGATTCGGATATTTGTAACCTTTGAGGAAAAGAGATAAATAAATTACATTGGAATCCGCATAAATTACTAAAGTGCTTTCGGCACGTTTAGTGGATATTGCGCTGTATAAAAGCTCCAAAAAAAAAAAAAAGAAGCTCAATCATTTTTATTTCTAAATTGCATCGGAATTTGAAATGTCGATCTACTACAATACATCAAACAGTGATAGATGGCGATCATTTGTCAACCTACTGTAATATAACTGTACATAGATTGATCGCCACTATATAAATTGTGTTTATTCAAAAGCAATTTCCTATACATGCTTATGAGTTTTGAATCAAATACGCGACGCTATGGTTATACTCAACAAAACTTTGTATTCTTTTTTTACCGGTGAGTTTTGATAAGTTCGTACCACGCTCTTCCTCCTCCTCCTCCTCCTCCTCCTCCTCCTTCTCATACTCTCCCTCTTCCTCCTCCTCCTTCACTTTCTCCTCACCCTGCTTCTCC
>NC_088372.1:16061891-16064391 GCF_034508935.2 Berghia stephanieae | reverse complement strand
ATTTAGTAACATCAGGTCAAAAGATCATGGTATCGGCTTCGTAGGTTTTGGTTTTACTATTATTTTTTTTATGACTTGAGCTTTTATATAGCGCAATTTCCACTAATTGTGCTTAAAGCGCTTTACAAAGAGTCCCTAACCAACAGCAATACGTAACTTGTAGAACGAGACATGACGCCTGTTAGGCGATGTTACACATTTTTTTCTGACAGAGACAACGCTGTTAACGGCCAGGTACTCATTTTACACCTGAGTACAGTGGGAGAATTGAATAAAGAGCCTTTTCCAAGGACTCAATTATGCACCGAGCGAGGTTCGAATCCACGACCTTCCGATCCGAACGCGAGTGTCATACCACAGTGTGGAGGAAAACTGGAGTGAAATGTGGAACAGGGAAACACCAAAAGGAGGAAACATCATTAAAGATCCAACCAAAAGAGTGCCTGTATTCAATAACGCCAGGAAATACTGGATTTCCTCAAACCGCCTCTTAACTGGACATGGCAGAACTGCATCAAATTTGTGCAGATGGAAACTTGGAAACAGTGATACCTGCCAGAAATGTCAGGCAGCCCCAGAGATCAGCGATCACATCGTCCTCCACTGTCCAGTCACTAAACTTGAAGGTGGCTACGAAACCATCCTTAGGGCGGAGGAAGACTTTAGAAGCTGGGTTGACGAAATACATTTGGAGGTGTAGCCATACGCTACTACTACTTCCACAAGGCCACATAGCCGTCTTATAATGTTGTCGCCTTTTTCTTGGTCAAACACTCTGTCACAGATGTAAACCTTTCCCGCGGTGACCTTCAACTTTAACTTGAAAGATTGTGGTCAAACTACGGTTAATTAAGTGACCAAGAAAAAATACATGTCTAAATATTATCCTCATACAATCAGATTAGAAGGCCTTTACACTAGGTGCACATATTTGCAGGTCTGATAACCGAACCCAATAAGGGCCTTGATCTAACATTGTTGAAATGGACACCATTTAGAGTTTTTTTTTTTTTAGAGTATTTCCTTCCAATCCAACGATGGGCCCATCCAGATTTGTGTTATCAGACCTGCAAATAAAAGACGTTGGACTGTGCTCTTTCTTCCCCATACTTGGCCTTTCGTGTGTGTTTGATTAGACGGAAAATGTATTAAATATTGTGTACACACACGCCTTGAATGATCTTTTATCTATGTTTACATTTTAAGAAGATTATTATGTGGTGACTGCTTTAACAGCTATTGAATTATTGTGTCTTTGAAACATGAAAGTGACATTCAAGCATTTTCAGATATCGTTAGTATGGGCTTGGCTAAGAAGCTCACAACTTTGCCATCCGGAAGTATAACGGACCAACTCACAAAACTATGTGTAACCTTGCACGTTTTGAGTCTGATTAATACCGTTTAGTGAGAATTACTCATAAACGCGGATGGCAAAAAGCAATAACAAAGACCTGGGTGATGTCAACTTCATTCTATATATCTATAACCAGTGACCTGCTGTTCTTTAGAAAGAAAACAGGTATTAAAATTTTTTTCAGGAAAACACGTCCTTCAAATATCGGTTGATTTAAATGATCTTATCTTGGAAAAAATAGAAATAAAATTAAAACAAAAAAACAAAACAAAAAAATACACCCATACCTGGGACTTCGTGAGGCGCTACAATATTATAGTCCCTTATAAATGGATTATTTCTGTAAATAGGGTTTAACTCAGTGCCATTTGTGGACAATTTCAGAGAGAGAGAGAGAGAGAGAGAGAGAGAGAGAGAGAGAGAGAGAGAGAGAGAGAGAAGAAGAGAGAGAGAGAGAGAGGAGAGAGAGAGAGAGAGAGAGAGAGAGAGAGAGAAGAACACCAAAAACAAAAAAAAACAAAAGAGAGAGAGAGGAGAGAAGAGAGAGAGAGAAAGAACACCAAAAACAAAAAAAAAAACAAAAAGAGAGAGAGAGAGAGAGAGAGAGATAGATAGATAGATAGAAGATAGAAAATAAAGAGAGAAGATAGAGAGAGAGAGAGAGAGAGAGAGAGAGAGAGAGAAACCAAAAACAAAAAAAAAAACAAAAAGAGAGAGAGAGAGAGAGAGAGGGAGAGAGAGAGAGAGAGGACCTAAATGACTTACCCGGCCAACTCCCGTCCCCCTCTCCTTCTCAACCTCCTACATATTGCAAGATAAGAACAACTTTAAAGATAACACTTGCTCATAGCCAGTGGATATATTGTTGCTTTAAAAAAATCTAATCGGACTGTGTTAAAGAAAGAAACATTAAATAAAAATTTAAAAATATATTTAGTGCCCATTTTAGTGCGTTTCTTTGACCAATGGGTGGCTCGAAACGTCCACATCATCTGTCTTCGTTTATTAATAAGTTTAAATTGAAGATTCTGTTCCCACATACTTTTATTCTTGTCGTTTATCATTCGAGCTTCAAACAGCAACATTTGCATTGCATTAAAAAAAAAAAAAGATTAAGAGCAATAGAAGACATAAATGAGAAGA
>NC_088372.1:16051891-16056891 GCF_034508935.2 Berghia stephanieae | reverse complement strand
CATAAACAAAGCAGCGTGTTTACATTTGTTCAGAAATGTCCAATCGTTGGACAGCAACAAATCACGTGATTGATGACTCGTTTGGACGAAAACATAATATAGATCGCTCCCATTAATATGCTACCTTTGCCCTTGACATTGAAATTTATGTAAACACTATTTCTTTAGCCTACATCTGTGACCCTCTGAACTTAGTGTCCGCATCAAGTTGCCAGGTCAATTTGATCAAAAATGCCAATCCATTCACTGGGAATTATTAAATTGAAGCTCTTCCAACTGAGTTATACTTCCTCAACTTGATCCTCCTTGTTCCACGTGAAACATTAAGCGCCCGCGTGAATCCATGCACATTGTGCCAGGAACGATGGCAACAACACCCAAGGAGTCCGGATAGTGGAAGCAATCCACCTCTTGTGTCCAGCGGAAGACCTGTTACCTGGCGCTCGCTTAATAAAATAGGGTTAGTGGAGAAACCCGTCTCAGGTACGTCCTGGACGGTGCCCCTGGCCCCTAGTACGAGCCGAATGAAGTCTCTGAGACCCTTGAACGTACATAGCTTTACTGACCTTGGAAGGGGCTGCATATTATACGAGGTGGAAGTCGACTTGAATTTAATCAAAGTGTTCTAAAATATAATATTGCTGTGTATAACGCGTCCCACAACTTTGCAAGTTGCGATATAAGTGGGTCTGCAATTTTCAGCCTTTTTTATTTTTCTTCTTCATGTTTTTCTTGTTTGCCTTGGGGGTTTTTTAATATTTTTTTTTTTATTTTTTTTTTTGTTTGTTTTTTTGTTGTTGTTATTTATTTATTTATTTATTTTTTGTTATTGTTTTTTGTTTTTAAATTTTGTCTCTTTAAAAATGGACCTATTTTTGATATTCTTCAAGTCTGAACGAGACCTGAAAAGGGCTGTCAGCAAATCAACAATGAAACCCCGAAACTAGTGACCATAACTTTCACGGTTCCAGTGTGCTCGCACGATAACTAAGTTCTCTCAACTAATCCTTGTCTTAGGGCCAGCTAGCTCAACTTATACCTTGTCTTGCCAAACTTTTTTCATTTCCTCCATGTCACGATAGCTTTACTAAAAAAAAGTTACTTTTTTTTTCTTAATTTGGCAGTAAAAACTGCCGAAATGTCAACCCAGTGTCGTTTGGTCCGCTTCTTCCAACTGGTAATGGATTGACGTTGGACATGGCATGTGGGAGAGGCGTTAATGTTTGACTATCCAGCCTCCATTTCCGGTAGTTGGAAGGCTTATATTATATTATTTATTGTAATAGACAAATTACGACAGCCTTAAGGTGGAAACGTACTTAGCAAGGATTTGTTTTTTTTTTTTTACCCAAAAAACTTGAGCTTTCATAAAGAGCAATATCCACTAATGATCAAAGCGGTTTACAAGGTATTTCTTTAGAAAGCGTTTTAAAAATTTCTCGTTTACATTTTAAAAAAAATGGAAATTACTTTTATAAAAGAAAGAGCATGGCAAAGATTCATTTGGGATTTCTTTTTATTATTTCATTAAGAATTTGAAATTTTCGTATCTTTTTGAATTTTTTAAATTTTATGTTATCAATTATTTTTTTTTAATTTCTTTGCCGTGTATTTCAACATTTGGTTTAATGACACGGGTCTTCATGACAAGATGCAGTTAGATCTCTCTATCTTCGTATATTGATTTCACGTTTTCCATACCTCTTTGATATGTATATTATTTTATTTCGTTAGCTGAGGAGTGGTTTAGATCCCGAAACCTACCATGTTACGTTTTTAAATGTTTTTTTTTCTTTTCTCAAAGCTATGATATTATCTTATTTTCTTTGGTCAACAATATGTTTTAGGGTTCGAATACTACTTGTGCGCAGTTCATGCCTGCAATGACATTATATTTTAAACATTATAATAATAATAATAATAATAATAATAATAATAATAATAATAATAATAATAATAATAATAATAATAATAATAATAATAATAACAATAACAATAATAATAATAATAATAATAATAATAATAATAATAATAATAATAATAATAATAATAATAATAATAATAATAATAATAATAATAATAATAATATTAAGAAGAAGAAGAAGAAGAAGAAGAAGAAGAAGAAGAAGAAGAAGAAGAAGAAGAAGAAGAAGAAGAAGAAGAAGAAGAAGAAGAAGAAGAAGAAGAAGAAGAAGAAGAAGAAGAATAATAATAATGATAATAATAATAATAATAATAATAATAATAATAATAATAATAATAATAATAATAATAATAATAATAATAATAATAATAATAATAATAATAATAATAATGATAATGATAATAATAATATTATTAATAATAATAATAATAATAATAAAATAATAATAATAATAATAATAATATAATAATATTTACTATACAATAGCAGCCGCAGCAGTCGATTCAACCGAGGTCGTAAAACGTGTCATTAATCTTGTCGAAGGTATTACCCGTGGTCTGATAGAAGAGGTCCATCATATATTTCGAGCTACAAACTCTATTTATGGGATATTAAAAAAATGCATATATGAACAATTAAATCAATAGGGAATGAGATTAGCGGAAGAGTAGCGTCCCTAGATTGGACGTCACCCATAGTCTGTGACGTCACCGGCGGAAAAGTTATTAGAGAAAGAACGTCATGTTGGTTGTGCGCATGCGTCTCTCGTCCTCGCTTCCGGTGAAAGCGGCTTGAGACACCTCAAAACCAAATTGACGTTCTCTCTGTAAGGTGACGTCCAATCAAGGGACGCTACTCTTCCGCTAATCTCATTCCCTATAGCATCGCTCTGCGGCTATGAATGTGGTCTAGTGGTATGCCGCTCGCCTTTGGGATCGGAAGGTGGAGGGGTCGAGTCCCGCTCTGAGCGGCGCAAAGTGGAGTCATTGGTGAGTGATCTTTACTCATTATATTATTCTCTCACCGCAATCAGGTGTAAAATGAGTACTTGACCGTTAACATCATTTCCTCTGACGGGGAAAAAATGTAATATCGCCCATCAGGTGTCATGTCTCGACGGTCGTGTTAAGTGTTGCTGTTTTCTGGGAGCTCCTTGTAAAGCGCTTTTAGGACGTGTAGCGGACATTGCGCTATAACAATTGTTTATTTATTAAGGAGAGAGAGACTTATTTTTTAACTAAAAAACAAACTAAAAGACAAGTAATAATAATAATGATGATGATGATGATAATAATAATAATAATAATAATAATGATGATAATAATAATGATAATAATAATAATAATAATAATAATATAATAATAATAATAATAATAATAATAATAATAATAATAATAATAATAATAAATAATATAATTTTGATAACTTCGATACGTTTTGTCACTTGGCATTCGTCAAGCGACAGACAAAACCAGCAGAAAATGATGAGAGAGGGAAAAACATATACATTTATATAAAAATAAATTCAAATTATGATTTTAAAAACAATAAATTTAAACTCTTTTATTTTCGTTCCTTTCGGAGCTATATGTATGGATAAGGCCTAAGGCTGAAACTTCGTATTTTTTTGTATTGATTCGCTTTGTGAATCATAATTTACTCTTGATATTTTGTCACATTTATTTGTCTTTTGCCTTAAGTTGGCTTAAGAAGGGTTTTGATCCCGAAACGTTTCTTCTTACATTTTCCGGGGTTTTTTATTTTTTATTTATTATTATTATTATTATTATTATTATTATTATTATTATTATATTATTATTATTATTATTATTATTATTATTATTATTATTATTATTATTATTATTATTATTAGGCCTATCCCTTTGCAGTTCAAGCGAGCAATGGACTTTATGTTTAAATATACTAATAATATTGTTATTATAATATCTATAGCCTGCAGTTCAACAGTCGTTAATTCTGTCTGGGCGGTCTGGCAGGCGAGCTACCCTTTCTACTATCAACAACATATTCTAAAATTATGATAGTGGGATTTTAACCCATGCATTTCAACAATTGGAACAATAACACCTCTCTTGTTGACAGGATGCTTTTAGACACCCTATAATTTAATCTAGGTACTTGTTGGCTGAAGAAGGGTTTTAATCCCGAAACGTCACCAGAAATACTTTCTTGTTTGTTCTCCTTGGAGCTGTTCCATTAGATTGTGCGGTTATGCGATTTAGTGGTGTGACACTCGCTTTCGGATCGGAAGGTCCTGGTTCGAGCCTCGCTCGGCACATAGTTGAGTCGTTGAAGAATGCTCTTTACTCATATTCTTTCACCACCCTACTCAGGTGTAAATGAGTACCTGGCCGTTAACAGCATTGTCTCTGTCCGAAAAAAAAAATTGTAATATCGCCTAACAGGCGTCATGTCCCCGTCCTACATGTTAAATGTTGCTGTTAGCCAGGGACCCTTTGTAAAGCGCCGTGAGCACGTTTAGTGAATATTGCGCTATATAAAAGCTCAATTCAAAAAAAATAATAATTTAGATTAATGTTTGTTCAATGATATTAAGTTTCAACTACTCGTAGGTATCCCATTTCAAACGAGCAATGACATTATAATATTTTAAACATAATAACAATATTATTATTATTATATCTATAGCAGCCATTGTCCCGGATTCAACAGAGATCGTAAAACGTGTCATTAATCGTGTCGAATGTACGTACGGCTGGTCTGAACGACGAGATCCATTAATTTGTGACCCTTCGCCTTAAAACGGTATTAAGTCGGGATTATTAAGATGTTAAAAATTGAATTTATAGCCAGAAATATCAGTCTTGTGTTGAGTTTGTATGTTTTATTGAGGAGAATGGATACCGTATTTTAGGGTGCTAATGCCAACAATTTATATTTTTGACCAGTTTAACATTAAATTCGGCTTTTAAGCATCTGGTTCGTTCCGACATAATACCGTTTTGAGACGGTGGGTCACATTATCTTTTCTATCAACAAACCTCTCTATTTTATTGGATATTCCTTGATGTTTATGGGACTTTTCGTTTAGCCT
>NC_088372.1:16036891-16049391 GCF_034508935.2 Berghia stephanieae | reverse complement strand
ATAGAGAGAGAGAGAGAGAGAGAGAGAGAGAGAGAGAGGGGGGGAGAAAGACAAATAGATAAATAGAGAGAGAGAAGGAGAGGGGGTAGAAAGACAAATAGATAAATAGAGAGAGAGAGAGAGAGAGAGAGAGAGAGAGAGAGAGAGAGAGCTTTTATCTAGTAAATGAGATATAAAAACAATATTGTGCATTTATTTGTGGTTTAAAAATCGTGTGGCATTATAATTGAAAACTGTATACTGTGTTCTTGCATACCATGCATGAATCACATTTTTCAAGTTCATTAAAATCAACACGGGCACTGTTGAAAATATAGATGAATGAAGAATTTATTGTATTACTTCCCTTTGTTTACGAAATTATAATTTGCCTTTATTCTGAACTGTTTGGACTGCAATGTTGTTGATTTTTGGCCTTTTTGATTTTTTGATAAAAAAGAAGTGAAGACGAACGAACACATGAGGCATTTCGGTGTTATTTTATCTTATCTTATTGACTTTTGACTTGATTATTAGACAAATATTACAGGCACTTAAAAATGATTCACAACCGTAATGACTAGCGAAGGAACGAAGTTGACGTCAATCATCTATTTGTTATTTTTAGACAGCCATTTGGATGATTAGTTCTCTTTGAAATATACCAATCAGGCTATAGATGCTGTGCGCTTAGATAAGAAACTCACAACATTGCCATCCGGAAATATAACGGACCAACACACAAAATTGTGTGTAACATTAAACGCTTAAAGTCTGGGTAACACAGTTTAGTGAGAATTACTCATAAACATGAATGGCAAAAAGCAATAACAAAGACCAAATTCAATTTCGTTCTATCTATAACTTTAAAAGTCTTGTGTTATGGTACGTTTGATCAGTCTGGTGGATATAGTGAGTATTCTTTACCTAAACGCATAGCATCAATATGTGACAATGTCTGTAGCGTGTGTTTCTTCCTTCTTTTTCTGGCCCAATTTCAAACACACCTTTTCTGAGAACTCTCATTTCACCTAGGTTATGAATTTATAAGGGGGTCCCGATAGCTCAGTTGGAAGAGCACAAGCTTCACACGCGAAGGAATTGATGTCGATCCCGCCCGGGTGCAGTTTTTCTGACAATCATAATAATAATGATTATTTTTATTGTTGTTGTTGTTGTTGTTGTTGTTGTTATTATTATTATTATTATTATTATTATTATTATTATTATTATTATATTATTATTATTATTATTATTATTATTATCATTATTATTATTATTATTATTATTATTATTATTATTATTATTATTATTATTATTATTATTATTATTATTGTTGTTGTTGTTGTTGTTGTTGTTGTTATTATTAAAAGCAAACTTACGAGCTAACATACAGCTATTTAAAAAAATGTTTTCTTTCTTTTCTTTTTTTTTTTTCCTTGAAAGTTTGTTGAAAAGGGAAGAAAAACAGATTTATTTATCTATACATTCGTTAATCCTTCACTTTATCTAAGATCCGTTATTTCCTCCATTCGCCCATTCATTGTTCAAACTGCATGCATGCAATCCATTCATCCAATCGTCCATCCATATAGATAGAACGAAGTTGACGTCACTAAGGTCTTTGTTATTGGTTTGTTTGTTTTTTGCCATCCATTTTTGTGAGTTATTCTCACTAAACTGTACTAACCAGACTATAAACGTTCAAGTTTACGCATAGTTTTATGTGTTGGTCCGTTATACTTCTGGATGGCGATGTTGTGAGTTTCTTACCCAATCGCACACTATCAATATCCGTATTTCCATCCAGCCATTCCTTCATCCATTATCCAGCAATCCATCCATCCAGCCAACCATATTTCCATCCAGTCATTCATCCATCCATCCATCCATCCTTCCAGCCTGCCTCCAAGAGGCACCCCCGTGTCCTTAGTGAAGGGTTATATTATTGCATAACATGTCAACTTAACTCTACTAATAAACCTCGCCTCCTGATAACCTACATAGGTTATCTACACTGGTAGGGTTCTGCATGATTTAAGAAAGATATACATACATGCTTACATAATATACACAGACGGGCAGACATACATTTGGATTCCCGGTGGGGTTCCTGACCCCACATAGTGGGCAGGGAGGTACTTACTGTGTCTTCTATCCCCCTATATCTGTTTTCCAACTTGCTTTCTGTCTTTATATTGGTATGCGATTTCTTGGTTTTGTCCTGGTCCTGGCCGGATACCCTGGCTGGGAGGGAAACAGTCAAAATGTTTAGATACGAGTTTTGGGAGATTATATTTTTTCCTTGTAAATAATCTCTCGGTTATACACTGTATTGTTGTGTTGTTTTGTTTACATATTATATATACTTTGCAAACATTTGAGTGTATCCCTCTTAGTTGGGACCTGTGCTTGTGTCTGGATGAGATTTCAAGGTGATCTCAAACTAAGTACTTTGATAATGTGTTCTTGGAATCTACATCTGTTCCCTATTTGATCAATTCACCTTTGTCTTACTTTTTCTTGGTTGCTTTAATTGTAATTCTAGATCTTATAACTATCCCATTGTTTTGTGTGTTGGTACGGAATTTCAGGCTGGCATTGTGTGTGTTTGTGTGTGTGTGTGTGAGAGAGAGAGAGTATGTTTGAGTGTGTGTGTGTGTGTGTGTGTTTGTGTGTGAAAGAAAGAGTGTATGTTATATGTAAATATGTTATTTATTTATTTATCCCTATTTGACCTATTTCTCTTCTCAGAGCAAGCAGTCAGAATGAGTCACAAAGTAGACCCAGCGTTCTCACGGGTCGATCCCAAGATGTCCGGCTTTTATGTCTGGAGAATTGAGGTAAGCAACATGATATATATTATATATATATATATATATATATATATATATATATATATATATATATATTGTTATAAAACGAGACGCTTTATCACTGAGCTGCCCATGTCAGTAAATTCTATCTTACACTGTGAAAACAGCAGTGGTACAAAAGCAACTAAGTAGTAAAAAGATAGATGGATATTTATTTTTTATGTCGAGAGGAAACGAAAACAAACTTTAGTGACAGCCTCATATTATTTAATTATTGTATCCATTCTTTTCCATTTAGAAAATGCAAGTGGTTCCCCTCGCCAAAGAGTTCTTCGGGGAGTTTTTCAGGGGCGACTCTTACATCATTCTCTCTGTAAGTATCCCCCTCCCCCTCCCTTTTTTTTTCTCAACCTATCTCTTCTCTTCGCATTTTTCTTCTCCTCTCTCTCTCTCTCTCTCTCTCTCTCTCTCTCTCTCTCTCTCTCTCTCTCTCTCTCTCTCTCTCTCTCTGTGTGTGTGTGTGGTTTTTTTTTTATCCCTTTCCCTCTTACTCTCCCTTCTCTTTCTCTCTCATACCCCCCCCCTCTTTCTCTCACTCTCGCTACCACTCTCTCTATTTCTCTCTCTCTCTCTCTCTCTTTCCTTTTCTTCTCTTCTTCTCCGTCAATTTGTTCATCTTTTTGGCAGACCAAAACTTCATAAAATTGAAGACTGGTATGGCCGTCGAGCGTCTGGTCGTTCATTCTGCAGTTATGTCTAGTTTACAGTTATTTTCCTCCAGCCGGCCCCGCTATTAAATCTTAGTTAAAGTGCCTTCTCAAATTTCAATTGTTTTAAACGACATAAGCGTTAAACCCTCTCCTTACCTCCTGCAGCAAAATCGTCACAATTGTTACGACACAGTATACTTTTTTTCTTATTCAGATTTATTTTGTACTTTGTACATCACAATTTTTGAAGAACGATCTTTGTTTAATTACTAAGAGCATAAAGTTGTTTTGTAAAGAGCTTGGTTGAGTTTAAAAATATTTTTTTTCTGCTGGGTAAGCCTGCCATTTTGGGAAAATATTGAAAATCATCGGTAAGGAAAGAGTTACAGCAAAAAATCCCAGCAAGCCCCGTCTTATAATTTATAATACGCTTCAACAGTCGTAACGTCACTTCCCTCGTAATGACGCATGGTAACTTTGTAACTGGCTCTAAACTATCGGAACAATGGCGGACGCCCTTATGAAATATTTCTCCGACGAGCATAAAAGCGTATCCAGAGGAAAAAAAGACATTATAATAGATCATGTTTTAAAGATCGTGCGGCTATGTGGTCTAGCGGTATGACACTCGCTTTCGGATCGGAAGGTCCTGGGTTCGAGCCTCGCTCGACGCATAGTTGAGTCCTTGGAAAAGACTCTTTACTCACATTCTCTCACCGTACTCAGGTGTAAAATGAGTACCTGGCCGTTAACAGCGTTGTCTTTGTCCGAAAAATTGTAATATCGCCTAACAGGCGTCGTGTCTCGTCCTACATGTTAAATGTTGCTGTTGACCAGGGACCCCTTGTAAAGCGCTTTGAGCACGTTAAGTGGATATTGCCCTATATAAAAGCTCAATATATATTTTTTTTTAACTTTCACACATTCTGATCACAAGACATATGAAAAGTTCTATAAAAGTTCTATATAAAAAATACCGATTTTCTTTGTTTAGAACCACGATGGCCGCCGTTGCTGGACGACGTGACATCAGACTATTGAATCCAATTATCACGTAGACCGTCTATCAACGAGAAAACGATAGGTAGAAGCGAGATTCGCCCCCAAAAAGTGCGCTGAAATCGCTTGGCAGCATAATCGTCCATCCAAAACAATAACAGGAAACTGTAATCCTGTATCGTTCAGTCCAAATCTTGATTTGTTTGCTTGACATATCGACTACCTCTGTACCACGTACCTCTAAATCAAAGTATAATTCAATGTCATTGTCACGCCAAGTTGATTTGAGGTGTTTTGTCTAACAAACCCCACCTCACCCATTTCTACTTCCCTACTATGTTGACGGGCGCTGACTGATAGCGTGTTGAGTAAGAAATACTTAGATTGATTTTTCGATTTGTCATTTTGGTTGTTATCGTTATTTTTTTTAGTTGGTGAATAGGGTGATTGAATATCGATAATCGATGAAATTTGATTACAGGTTAATTGGTGCCGTGACCGACCGTGTGAACTAAAATAGTAATTCAGAAAGACGGAGGGATACAGCTCAAATATCTTCTCTCTCTCTCTCTCTCTCTCTCTCTCTCTCTCTCTCTCTCTTCTCTCCTCTTCTCGCCCTTATCTTTCTCCCTTGTCTCACTCTTTCTCTTCTCCCTCCTCCCTCTCTCTCTCTTCTCCCTCCTCCTCTCCTTCTCTTCCCTCTTCTTTATCCCTCTCTTGCTTCGCCCATTTTAATCTTTTCTTCCCCTTTGTCTCACTCTTTCTCTTGTCTATCCCCACTTCTCTACCCTCTCTCTCTCTCTCTCTCTCTCTCTCTCTCTCTCTCTCCTTTCTCTCTCTCTTCACACCCCATCCACACACCACTACCCTCTCTCTTCTTCTCTCTATCCATCTATCTGTCTATCTATCTATCTATCTATCTATCTATCTATCTATCTATCTATCTATCTATCTATCTATCTATCTATCTATCTATCTATCTATCTATCTATCTATCTCTGTATTTCTTTTTTGTCACCATAACAGAATGTTACTTCCATGCAATTAACAAATATCCATGTTTTCTACCTATCACTCCTTCAATATCTGTGTCATGTATAAATTCATCTTTTAATGTTTGTTTGAGATGTAATGTTGGTGTAAACAATCTCTTGCTTATATTGGTTTCAGAGCTTTGCATTGATATTCATTTCTGATTTTTATGTCATTATCTGATTATAATTGTTATTGGTATCATCATCATCATCATCATCATCATCATCATCATCATCATCATCATCATCATCATCATCATCATCACCACCACCACCACCATCAGCAATAGTATAAATTATACACTATATTATACGTTTAATATTTTATTGATAATATTTCAACAACAAATCGTATCAGTACGATCTACATTTATCATGTTATCTGAATATTCAATGAAGACACGTTTTATCTTCAGAGTTATCTCTTTTTCTATATTATGATTATATTTATCATTACATCATCTCTTTCCTTATTCTTTATCTCTTTCCTCCTCCTCCTCCTCCTCCTCCTCCTCCTCCTCCTCCTCCTCCTCCTCCTTATCTTCATCATTCAGTCTCGTCCTCCATCTATTCTTTCACCCCCACCAAACCTTCTCTTTTCCCCTCCTCCTCTTCCTTTAACTGTAACTCTTCCTCCCTCACAACATCCTCCCCCCCCCCTCTCTCCCATCTTCTTACTAATTCTCCGTCTCCAACTCTTCCTCTTCTTCCTCCAACCAACGCTCCCATTCTATCCAGGCATTATCATTGTACTATTCTAATAATGTGAACCAATCACAATCACACACCAGGTGGTGGAGAAAGCTCACATTTTACCGAAAGGTATCGATTTTCTATCCTCTTTCTCTTCCCCCTTTTCCTCTTCTTCTTCCTCCTTCTCTTTTTTTATCCTCCTTTTCTTCTTCTTCTTCTTCATTTTTTCTTCTATTTTTTCCCATCCTCCTTGTCCTCTTTTTTCCTAACATCAGAATCCCTGCATATCTTAATGTGACCCAATCACAACCTCACACTGCACTACAGGTGGCGGAGGAAGGTCAAATGCCAAAGGGCATCGATCTTCTCTCATCTCCCTCTCCCTCCTCTCCCTCCTCCTCTTCCTCCTTCTTCTCCTTCTTCTCGTATTTTCCCCTCCTTCTCCTCTTCCTCCTTCAATTTGTTCTCCTTCCCCTTCTCATCGTCTTCTTTCTTCCCAACACCATAATTCCATCATTTCTTAATGTGACCCAATCACAACCTCACACTGCACTACAGGTGGTGGAGGAATGTCAAATGTCAAAGGGCATCGATTTTCTCTCCTCTTCCGTCTTCTCCTCCTCCTCCTTCGTCTCCTTCTTCTCGTCTGTTCCCCTCCTTCTCCTCGTCCTCCCTCTATTGGTTCTCCTTCCCCTCCTCATCGTTCTCTTTCTTCCCAACACCATAATTCCATCATATCCTAATGTGACCCAATCACAACCACACACTACAGGTGGCGGAGGAAGGTCAAATGCCAAAGGGCATCGATATTCAGGTACTATTTATTATTTTCATCAATACGTGACCCACCTTGTCAATCTGGTATTATGTTAGGATGAATTAGGATGAAGAGTGAAAAATATAAAGGCAACATAAATATTTATATTGAATGTCCAAACCTTGAATATTTCGCACGTTAGGAGTTTTAAAGTCAAATTTAATTGCTATATCGAATGACCAAACCATGACTCTTTCAAACTAAGAAATTTATCAGCAGGCACCGGTATAAGATAATGATATAAACAAGTGTTTATCAAAGGTACCAGGCAAAGCAAGAAAAATAAAATGCCATCCCAAAAAATCAGTTTACCTCGACTGGGGGATCGAACCTCGGACCTTCTGATTACGGTAATCAAAAGGCCTCAGATTCTATCCCCAGTCGAAGTAGACCGATTTTTGGGGATTTTTAAAAATTATTTTTTTTTTGGTAGTTTGCTTTCTTGCTTTGTCTGGCTTCTTTCATACACACTTGTGTATATCTTGATCTTGCATCTTTCGAACGTTAGGTTACTACTTCCACTCCCCTGCCAGCATTTGATTCACTTCAAATTTTATGGAAGGTACGAAGTTAGCAATAGGGGCGATTTATTTTATTTATTTATTTACATAGGGTATGGTCAGTATTATTATATGGCTGCGAAAGCTGGACAATTACAGAAGACATTAGAAAGAAACTGGAGGCAGCAGAAATGTGGTTTCGTAGAAGGATGTTAAGAATCTCAAGGACAGAGAAGAAAACTAATGAAGAAGTATTAGAGCAAACTGAAACTAAAAGGCTATTAATTCGTACAATAAGAAAAAGACAAATGCAATTTTTAGGGCACCTAAATCGACATAAATGTATTGAACATCTTGCTCTCACAGGAAAGATAGAAGGTAAAAAGAGTAAAGGTAGACCAAGAAAAACATATTTGAATAGTTTGAACAGCTGGGTGACAAAGAAAGAGAAGAGTAATATTAGTTTTCTGAGGTTATCTGATCAGAGAGATGAATGGCGTATCATGATCACCGATGTTTGGCACAGACTTGGTACTTGAAGAAGAAGAAGATTTATTTTCCATATGCTCGAGTCATTGGTCACGTTGCCAATGAATGTCATCGAAATCACCCACAGAATAAAACGTGTTCGTAGTCTTTGAAATTTCCAACATCACTAGGGCAGCGTGGCTCGGCGGTACGGTCTTTGCTTCGTACCTAAAAGGTACCAAGTTCGATTACCCACCGCTCTGTGTGGCCTTGAGCAAGTCACCTCGCCCTCGCTCAATTCGCGGCACTGCACTGCGGCTGACGCCTGGGTTATTCCAGTCTTCCCTTGAAATAGACCCTAAAGACAAATTTCCCCTATGGGATGAATAAAGGTTTTTTTTTAAAAAAATTTATTAGGTTATTTTGTTCAGCTTAACCCATGGATGTGTTCACGTCTTCCATAAACAAAGCCGTATGTTCACATTTATTAAGAAACATCCAATCGTTGGGAGATCAACAAAGCATTTGTTCGATGGTTTGGTTAGACAAAAAACTGAATAAAGATCGTTCCCATGTATCTACCTAATCGAATACTAGCAATGAGTTTTCAATTGATGGTGTCAGAGTCAGAGTCACTCTTGCGTAGTACCAGATTGTAACAGGCTGGTCACATATTGATGGAAGTACACGCAGTCAGAATTGACTCCTGGGTTGCTTATATTTTTTTTTAAAAATGAAAATTATTCACAAATTATACCTCACCCTAGTATAGATTGAATTATATTTTGGGCTGCATCAATACAATAAATAGAAAAGTTTTTGTTACTTTGTTAGACCCGCCTGCAACCTGATCCGTAGATTTTCGATTTTTGTTTTTGTTTTGTTTTTGGCTGCAGCAACAGAACACCATACACGGACCTGCCTGCTTGAACAATTTAAAAATTCGTAATTTTTAAGAAATGAAAATTGTAGTCGCTATAGTTAACTTTTAAAATGAACAATTCACAAGGATTAAATAACACTTCAAAATCCCTAATAAAAGCATGCTGTCTGTCTGGCATCAATGTTCATTTTCATCAAGTTTTTCATGACTAAGAGATGCTCTAGTAGGGGGAATTAGGCTAAAACCGTGCAAATTCGGGTTGAAAGCATGAAAATTTGCATACAGGTTGCTAAGACCCATAGAAAAAACATCTGATATAGAACCACTCTGGCAATCAATCATAACGTATAGGTTTAAGGCCTTAGATTTTACCTATTACAGCTATATTAAACAAGGGAAATAACTGCGTAAAAATATATTTTTTCTTCATATTCATTGTATTACGGAAAATTAGGCTAAAACCGTGCACATTGGGGTTGAAATCCTGAAAATTGGCATATAGGTAGCTATGACCCGTATAAATAACACCTGATATAGAACCACTCTGGCAATTTATCATAACAGTGCGTTTTTAGCACTTTTATTTTTTCCTATATAGCATTACTTATCCGAATATAACAACGACAATACAATGTGCGTTCTAAAACTTTAAATACACCGGTAACCATTTACGGTAGCTAACTGATGGTTATTTCGTGTTGTAACTAGTAGATAAAAGCGGGAGAGGGGGGAGAGGTAGTGAGCGGGAGAGACGGAGAGAGAGAGAGAGAGAGAGAGAGAGAGAGAGAGAGAGAGAGAGAGAATTTTACTCAATACTGTACTAACCTAACTAGTAGATAAAATAGGGAGAGGGGGGAGAGGGAGTGAGCGGGAGAGAGGAAGAGAAAAGAGGAAGAGAGAGAGAGAGAGAGAGAGAGAGAGAGAGAGAGAGAGAGAGAGAGAGAATTTTACTCATTACTGTACTGACCTAACACCCCCCCCCCCCACACACACACACACACACCCCGCATCTACACAAGTCCGTGCAAGGCAAACCGGACCTTAAATACTTGCATCGGGTGCCGATACATTCTCTCTTACATGAACATTTGATGAATTTTTGGGACACTTTTGACAATTCTGGAAATAAGCTCCACAGTGGTTCATGTCGATCGTCACATTTGTTGCAGGGTACACTTCTATAAAAGATATAATGTTAGCAAAAGCTCGACTTCTTTCAAGAACTGTGACATCATGATTATCATCAGCAGTGACATCTTTTAAAGCTTGTTTTTTTTTAAGTATCGTGCATGACAAATTTTATGGTATAGGGCGGGAGTGTGCCTCCTGAGCGACTAAATCTTCTCCGGCAATTAATGACAACATATCAGAATCTTTTATAGATAACGCTATGTCACGAATATTTTCTTCGATACTGTTGTCATTACAGAATGGAGTACTCCCGATTCCATGTTTTTACAAAAAAGCACGTTTGTTTTATTATAATTTTGAACGTTGTCTCATTATTCTCGTGGGTTGCGAAATATATTCATTCGGTGACTCCTCCAAGTCAAATGACGAAGTTTGGAATTCTTGTAGGGCAATTCTTTTAGATTTCTTTAATTCTAATCCCCTAATTTTGTTGGCATTAAATTTTACACGACAATACTTATGCCACTTAGCATCATTTTGTTTTAAGCTTTCAATAATCTCATTTCTTTCTGAGGAATTAAAAAAATAGATACGCCCAACTTGTTTTCATCACAAACCAAAGAATTGAATTGTGTTAAATCTTCAAAAAGAGTTTCATAGCCTTGCCCTTTGTCATACCTCCTCGACCTAGAGGGACATTATAAACGGTCTGTGTTATCTTGTTGGCATTTCAAACACTTGTCCCATTCTCTGGGAGCAGTTCTTTTAGCTATTGTATGTGTATCTGAAATCATGCATTCCTTTATTAGGCATATGCAATATTATTTCATTACTCTCTCTCTCTCTCTCTCTCTCTCTCTCTCTCTCTCTCTCTCTCTCTCTCTCTTTCTTTCGTTCTTTCTGTTAAAGACCCATCATCAGCAGGCAAAATGCTTGCAGTGCCTTACATAAGGACACAACAGTACAAATAGAACATTCTCCCATTGTCCCTTTGTGATAAATAACGTAAAGTAAATAACTTGCCACAATACAGCATCATAGTGGTTGATGATGATGATAATTATAGCAATGTAAATGGCATGCTGACTCTTTACTGTCATCAAGTTTGACCGAAATAGGTTTTAACTCAAGTAAAATGATTATAGCAGTATTTTTGAAAAGAAAGAAAACAGGTGGAGGGGAGAAGGAGCATTGTCCTTTGTCAACACCGGTTATCGGCATTTATTGAGCTGTGTTCTGCTAGTCTGTTTTGTCTACCCCTCTGCTCTTCTTCCCGTCTGCCCGTCCGTTTTAGACCAATTGATTATACTTATTAAATCAGATGCAGAAAAAATCTCATATTATAGAATATTGCTTGCTAGACGTGAAATTGAATAATATTTACGATTAAATAATTTGTATGGTTCGTGAATCGAAAGTAAAGGGAAAGGAAAACATCCGCTTCGACGCTAAAAATAGTCACCAATGGGAATCCAAAGGATGACATAAAGCAACCTTTGGTCGGCTTGCCTTGAATGTTTACACAATAAAAATGAAAGAAATTATTGTCATCCATTTCAAAATTTTCTCATCTTAAAAACCTTGTAAATCAACTAATACTGATCTCTCAAAGTGGTTCTATATCATAAATTATAGGGTTTTTCATATTCTACAACATATGTAATTTTCATGCTTTCAACCCTGTTTGCACAATTCAAGGGTTTTTTGGACCTAATTCCCCCTACTACTCACGAAGTTCTGAAATTGGAGCCAACATTTCGTAATCCTATGAATTTTTCTTTATAGTAGACAGGTCTGCATACATTACGATAATGAGCCCTTAAGGAACTGGGTCATCAGACCTGCAAATAAGCGCACGTCGGTTGACATGCACTTATTTGCAAATAATATGTTCACGTCGGGTAGGGCAGATTGATTGATGCGGTCCATTAAAAAAAAAATCATTGATGACCATCACCAATATAGACCTTTTGTTTTATTTTGTCAGCTTCATTTTTAAAAAGAAACCTTTGCCGAGGAACACGCAAGACTTGGGCTTCTTTGACCTTTTTTTTTTTGTTACCAGTCAGTCATTACAATATCAAATAGACCGCAATTTCTTATTGTATATATATATATATATATATATATATATATATATATATATATATATATATATATATATATATTATATTATAATATATATATATATATACATATATATATATATATATATATATATATATATATATATATATATATATACACATATATATATATATATATATATATATATACATTTTTTTAAAAAAGTCTAATTTGATGTTATGATAAACGAATTTATTGTTCACAACATTATACAACCTATTATCGATATAACAAACATCCATCCATCCAAATTATTATAGGGAAATTAACATCTCCCTTAGAATACTTCGGAAATAAGCTGGACACTCTTTATTCGTGTCGATAAGAAACTTATTATTTTAAA
>NC_088372.1:16019391-16031891 GCF_034508935.2 Berghia stephanieae | reverse complement strand
TCAACCTCTGCTCTGGTATTACACAAACCACCTTGAATAATAATGGCATTGATAATGTCTAAATGTTTCTCCCTATCCTTCACTTCCTTTGCTTTCTGCTTTCTTTCATTCTCTTCTAACCTTTGCTGCACAATCCTCCGCACCTCTTTTTCTTCATCTCTACTTCGACGTCTAACTTTGCTCCGATTCTGCTTTGCAAGAGTTAACAAATGAATAGCATCTTTGGTTTTTTTTCTGCTCAACCATTGTCCAGTTTTGTTGTGTTTAAACATGTTTAATGCAGATCGTAAATGCAATGATGCATGTCTGCGTTTGCCAATATCAAAATCAAGGTCTCCAAAGAGCCTTTCACCTGTAATATTTGATAATGGAGCCGTCATCAACACCTTCATGACATCTTCCTCAATATCTCCAGCAAAAACACCATCACCAATGAAATCAGACAACTGCCTCTTTAGAACATCTAATGTCTTCGCACAGATGAAACGAAACGTTTCAAAGAAAGTTTCAGACTCAAGACAATCAATGTCCAAAGAGGGAGTTGAATAATCAGAGAAGACTGGTGTTGTTGCTGGTACACCAACCTCAAGAAATCTTAGCATAAGAGTGACAAAGGGGGGAAATTGTCCATATTTTACATCGCTATTAATCAATCTCCAATAAGGAGAGGTAAACAAGAAGTTAAATTTAGCCAGAGCCGACACCATACTCATAACATTGCAATCGCGAATATCATCAAGAATACTCTGTAATTTTGTATTATCATGAGAAACCTTATTTTCGAGGAATTCAACAATTTGTGGTTTATGGTACATGAGTGCAGAGGCATTGTCAAATATGTTATTGAATCGATTAGATCGATAGCTTGAAAATCTTGAAGTAATATTCACAGACTCCAAATAAACCAACCATTCATGTCGACAACCACTCTTTTCGTCAGGTCGTGGTCCAAATACATCTGCTGCAAGCCTTATGAGCCGTAAAGCAGCAACCTCATTATCATGTCGAAATCTGTAATACTTCTCTGGGTAATTATCCCTACCTAACTTTATGTCTTGACCGTCAAACTTCAATTGAATGTCTTTTAAAGCAGATTCAGCAGCAGTTGCTACACCCAATAAAAAATGGGCATTACAAAATAGAAAAAAGGTGCTACAGTCAGTACCCAAAATTTCATATTTATAATTTGCCAATTTCTGGTCGAACAATTTCATTACCGAAGCACGGTCAGTCATTAAGCATTTCATCTTCCCTAAAATTTCTTTCAAAAGGCCATCCCTTAAAACTGTCTCATTTGTAGTGCAATAAATGTCACATAGTTCCTTCAGTAAATCAACTGACTTTTCCAGCAAGGTACTGGCAGTCTCGGATGGTATTTCACAAAATCCCAGACTCATAGTGCCTCCATTTGATAGAACTATGTGTCGTTCCAGGTAACGCCGTTTTTGTCGTGAGGTTTCATCTAAACCAAAAGTAAAGTGGTCTGTGTCTCTTATGCTTTCTACAGCTTGTGTTTTCGACAAGAAATATCCTTCACTGGCAATATTAAGGGCTGTCTGTGTAGTTGGGAGATCACTTACTTTAATTTCATCTTTATAGAGATATTTTGAAACAATATTAATGACCTTTGAGCATTTTGTTGCCGCAACATCCCCTTCCCCTTGTAAAGCCATGTATGTAAGATGTACATCATTTGAATATGAGTTATTGAGGTTCCCCCTTGCCTTTAAAATCACTTTCTTTGAAGGACAATTACAAACATCATCTTGAGATAAAATAATCTCTGCGGTTTTGAGGGCTTCACGAGTATCCTCTAGTTTACTTTTGTATTTAGATTTGAGCTGCTGGTCAGCTCTCCTCTGTCTCTTTACCACCTCAATTTGCCCCTGCAATTGTTTAATTTCTGCGGAATCCGCAGTAATTTTCAAATTTTGACGCCGGACTTTCTCTTCAAGCTTACTAAGTTTAAAGCAATTTCTTTGATCAGTTTGTGTGCTCCTATTGATTGATTTTGATTTAACTTTAACATTCTCTTTCATTTTGCAGTTGCATTTCTCAAGTTCAGCTGTTTTAGTTTTACTAACTTCTATCCGTAATAATTTGTTTTCATATTCCAACTCCATCAACTTGTTTGAAAGGAGCACAATTTTATCCAAATAAGCCTTTGATGCTCTTTTTTCATTTTCTAAATCTGTTTTGAGATCAACCAATTCTGAACATGGATGTGTAGAAGAAGAAGAAGAGGAAGGATGGTTAAACAATGGTGTTTTCATTAACAATCCTAATGCATCAGGTTTCTGTTTTAACTTTACTTTATCTTTTTTAGCTTTAGAAAGCTTATGCTTTATTTGCGAAGGAGTTGAATGAATGGCCAATGGTTTAAGTAGAGCCTGAATCCATCTAACAATAAAGTTTTCTGACAAATTTTCTTTTGATTTAAAACAATCAAGAGCCAAAATGGTACCAATACAAGGAACAAAAGATAATGGAGGAGAATAAAGCTCCGTGTCTCCAAGCAAAACTTCCCTGTCGAGTCCAATTTCCTTGAGCTCATCGGGCAACACGGTAAATAGAACATCCTGCTGGAGGAAGCTGGTATGTTGATCAGACGACAGGGACTCCATGTTGAAACAGGCCTTTTGAATCCTGTACTTCAGTTGTGCAACTGTCATGTCTTGATCAGGAAACAACTTTGCAAACCACGACAATACCTGAAAGTGAAAGAAAAAAAATACCACCAAAAATTAATGATACGAACAATTATCATATACCCCTTACCTTTGAAATACGAGAGCTCAAGGCACTTGACACTGAAATATAGATGAATATATCAAACATATTCACACACACATATATGTTGAAAACAAATGGAGAAAAACTTTGGTGTAAATTAGTACTTGTGCGTAACAGGCAGCATATTTTGTCTTAGATATTAAGTGTTGCCGTCGAGGGGGGGGAGGGGGTCTTAGTGTGGATATGCAGGAAATTTAATTTAGTTCACTACAATATAATATATATATATATATAGGTGAGTACTTACTGTGTCCCAACTTGCAGCTGCTTCGTTCTTGAGAGAGGAAAGTTGAACTAACAGTTTATTCGTCAGGGGGACAACGGGCAGAGATACTCTTCTCCCTCTTCCTTGCATCAGAAAGTGCGTCTTCATGATCGAGTATGTGTCATCATCTATAGAAAATAAAACAATTTGAAAAAAAATTATCATCCAACCAGTTCAGTAATCATAATAATAAAATAAGTCAATAGTCAATAGAGTAGCTGATGACTGGACATAAGAATTCCTTCCACTCCCAGTCTGCCCATAGTAGTAAAACTAAAGTAAAGAAAACATATAAACACAGTGCCAGCATTTAAAATACTCAGCTGTTCCGTTGTCCACCTAAGTAGAAGAGGGAAATATCCACCAGCAATTCCAGTTGAACGAACTGATCAAAACATAAACAGTACAGAAGGGGAATCCCTTGAGAAAAATTGACTGTTACTAAAAATAGAACAGTGCGATTTCGTTTGTCGTTAATTTCTCTAAATCCAAGATGATATGTGCAACCTAAATACCACACATCGTTAGCTTTTTAAATATTATTTGGTATTTTCCCAATTGAATACATGAAAAAGACATAATATTAATTAAACAGGCATTAGAACATCCGAATCGAGAAGAGTCGGGTCGAGAACACAACAACCTAAAAACATGGCCGTTCCCGTGCTCCGACCTCTTCACTGAAATATATAATTTCCTATAGTTTATTAGTGCAAATCATTAATATAAATCATCAAACATCTCTAACTTACGTATCATTGGTGATCCATGTAATTCGTGTGATGAAAATTCCATGGTTCGATCAGAATCCTGGCTTTCGCTTTCCAAAATGGCGGGCGGTAGATCGCTGGATGGAACAGCCATGATGGCCGACAAAGGCCGTGAGCCGGGCTTCGTTGTATGGTTTACCACATGTTTAAAAGTTGTTAATAACTATATCATTGGTCTTCAAAAGAGTCCCAAACTTAAACATATGATTTGTGTGATTGTTGAAGCTTCGGACAGTGGGTCGGATTTTCGAATGTTCGTCCGAAATCATTGTGTGAATCGAAATCTCCGTCTTCACCTCGTCGTTTCGAGTATTCAGAATGAGCGAAGGCCTTGATCCGTGGTATCGAGATGTAGATAAATTTCTGCCGACTTCAACGAAAAAAACCGCAAACGAATCCGTGGATATGTGAAAAAGTTATATGAATTTTACGGACCAAGGGTCATACGAAATCGCCGTGGCAAGCTGAAAAATACGCGACATTCTCCGATGGTACACTATATTATTCAGTTAAAGTAAAGCAGCGATTCCATTTTTAAGTGTTTCCACAAAGTTTAATGAAAAGATCTAGTTTTAATCTTTGATTTGATATAAATATTTTTATTGTTTGATTGAAATAAACTCACAAAAATCAGGTTTAAAAATGAGAGATTTTCAGTTTCTCAGGCCCACTGGACATTTTGTCGCCGGCAAACTGAGGCAGCAGCTGCTTCTTATGGTTCACACTATTATGTTATGACGATCGACCCAATCAGCAAAGTCCGGTCCGCATTCGTGCACCGTCGCGAACCCGCCTGGTAGCATCGTCACAACACACCTTTCGACTAGATGCTCTGCCGTTTCGGGTTCTTGTCCACAGCGTGGACATAAAGGACAGGAAGTTAGACCCCACTGATGTAACGCACCGGCCGTTAGGCAGCTCCTCGACCGAAGCCGATTCGCAGCTACCCAGTGTCTCCTCTTACTGGTATCAAAGCCTGGCAACTTCTCACCAAGCTTAGAGGAGTGTAGGTCCCCGCCCCCACGAGGGATTGAATTCGTCCAAACCGACTTCCATCTCGTATGTGCAGCTCTGTCCGTAGTCAGGGATTCTGCGTACAAGGGTTGCCGGGACTTATTTCGGCTCGAAACGGGGGCACCGTTCATTATGCGCATGAGAGGGGTATCCCCTTCCCTCTCTCTTTGATCTTACTCAGCCAGTTTCCCGTAATGGTCTCTCTCCGGACATCGGGGGCTGGATCGCTGCCATTACCGGGCCCCATTCTCTAGGGGTTGTTGCTAGCGTTCCCGACACTATGTGCATCGACTTGCGAAGTTTTACATCCACCTTCTCAACGTTTCTGCTTCTACCCCACACTGGAGCGCAATACTCCGCGGTGGAATAGCATAGTGCCAGGGCGGATGTTCTCAGGAGCGCTTGGCTAGCGCCCCAAGTCGATCCCGCCAGCTTCCTCAGAAGACTATTCCGCTTCTCTATCTTCCGGGCAACCCCTTCGAGATGAGCCCGATAGGTAAGGCTGCGATCCAACGTCACCCCTAAATATTTTGGACGCGGCTCATATGGGAGTGGCTGGTCCCCGACTAGGACATTCAGTTTACGGGTGTGCCAACCACTGCATAAGTGAAATGCAGTGGCCACGGTTTTTGAAGTGTTCATCTTCAGGTACCACTTGTCAAAGTAGGATTTGAGTCTGGTGACGTCCTCGCTGAGTACGCTCTCGAGACGGGTCCACACTTTACTCTGAGTAACGAGTGCCCAGTCGTCTGCGTATCCCAGCCTCAGGGAGGAAGTGTTCGGCATATCGCTAATGTAAACGTTTAAACAACATTGGCGCAAGTACCGACCCCTGAGGGACCCCATTCTTCAATTTCCTTACTTTGCTCGTGACGTCTCCCAGCGCGACGTGGAATTGCCTTTCCCCTAAGATCGAAGAGAACAACTTCAAGGTCTTTTTGCACCTTATGATTTTTGCAAGTTTGAGCATTAACCCATCGCACCAGACCGTATCGTACGCCGCTGATAGGTCTATAAACACAGCACCTGTTTGCTGTTTTCTCTCGAACCCGTGCTCAATATGCTCTGTAAGGGCAATGACCTGCTCCGTGGTGCACCTCCCTTCCCTGAAGCCTGCCTGCTCTGGTGGCAGGGCAGCGTCTAGGACCGGCCCCCATCGGTTTAATAGAACACGCTCCAACAATTTGTAAAGACAGCTCAGCAGCGATATGGGTCTGTAACTGTCTGCCTCCTTCGCCGGCTTCCCTGGCTTCAGGATGGCAACTATCTTCGCGTGCTTCCACACTTGTGGAAGCTTTCCTTTTGCAAGGACGTCCGACATTGCCTCTGCTAGCCAGGCCCGTGCCCTGGGGCCCAGATGCGTCACCATATCGGGATATACACCATCTATCCCTGCTGCTTTGCCGTTCTTTACTTCGCTAATGGCTGCACCCACTTCTCGGGGACTGAACGGGGCCGTCCAGTCCGACTCCTCCGCAGGTAGCGAGTCCAAAATCGTTCGGTACGCCTTGCGGACACCGCGCTCAAAAGCCTGATTAGGGACCCGCTTACTACGGTTCTTAATATTCTTGGCAATTGTGTCTGCCTCGCATTCCGGTGCAGCCTTCGCGAAATTCCGATCTGGGTCCAATTTCTTTATCAAACGCCAAGCGTGGCGGCTGGAGTGTGTAAAGTCGAGACTTTCCACGGTCTCCTGCCACCGTTGCTTCCTTCCCTCTGCCAGAGACTGAAGTAGTCTATCGGCTGTGTCCTGAGGCGGTTTTGAGTACCTATTACTATACGGTTAATGTTAATTTTATCTTTGTTTTTTTTTTGGTTTTTTTTTTTGTTTGTTTTTTTAATGTCAAACTCCGTAAGATAGCCCTAGCGTTAATAGGTTTTATTACAGTGTCACTGTGTGGCAGGGCTTTAACGATGGCAACTCTTGTCTGTACACTTAAAAATGTTTTTGTTCGTTGCTCATCGGTCTATTTTAATTATTTTTCTTTTGCTTGTTTTCTTTGAGAAGGGGGGGGGGGGAATTCTTTTCTTTTTTAAAAAAAACTTTTGGCCTTAAATTTTTGTTCTTTTTTTTTTTATTGGTCAAACATTGGTAAAATTATACAGCCGTCAACTTGTCAAAAAAAAATCATTTTAACTCTGGTTTTGCAAAGTTTTAGGTCGAATAATTTCTAACAAGTTGGGGGTGGGGGGAAAGGGGGGGGGGGATATATACGTCGACAGTAATATTCGAATCAAAACATTTCAGGCCAATTTTATTATTTTCAAAATGGTTAATTGTCGTTGTATCAAAACTTGCTCTTCGTTTAAATAAATAAACAATCAAAACAATAACAACAAAGTTGAATGGAACGAGGTCTATAATGTTTTGTTTTTTTGTTTTTGTTTTTTGTATTTTCTTTTTCAGGTCAAGGAGAAAGCATCCCTCAACAGTCACGTGCACTTTTGGCTTGGAAATGAAACCTCCCAGGTTGGTTGGTTGGTTGGTTGGTGATGCTTTAAAGTATTGGGGGGAGGAGAGAGAGAGAGAGAGAGAGAGAGAGAGAGAGAGAGAGAGAGAGAGAGAGAGAGAGAGAGAGAGAGAGAGAGAGAGAGAGAGAGAGATGAAAGAAAAAAAATCCAAAACAAAACACATGCAAATAAAAATGACTAGATCGTTGGTGGTAGAAGGGTCTTGTAGCCCAATGGACAGAGCGGTCGACTGACACAAACAAAGAATTGAGTTTGAATCAGTGCACAATCGAATTTTTGTTGCGTACTAATTATTTGTTTATTTATTTATTTTATTTATTTATTTATTTATTTATTTATTTATTTATTTATTTATTTATTTATTTATTTATTTATTTAAAAATAGATAAATGAATAAATACACGAATATATTGTAAGTAAATAAACCAACCAATAAATATACAAAGTAAATGACATAAATATTCTATGTTAGATCTGTGTGGCAGGTCCAATGATGAACAAAATAGAATATAATTTTCACATTTTTTTTACCTTTTTCCATGTAGGACGAAGCTGGGGTGGCCGCTTATAAAACAGTGGAATTGGATGATTTGCTCGGTGGATGCCCCGTGCAGCACAGAGAGGTCGAGGGTCACGAGTCCAAACGGTTCCTTAGCTATTTCCCCAAAGGAATTAAGTAAGTCTTGATATTTCTTTCCACTAGAAGAATATGTTGCACTATACTGTCATTTGAAAGGAAATTAAAACAAAAAAAAATCTATGTGTATTCTTAGGGCTAACCTACACTGGAGACTGACCCCGACGACCGGGGGCACGGACAAAATACTAAGAATAAAGAGAAGAGCCGCTAGATCTACCCTTGCCAACGCCCGACGTCCTTTTTTTTTTTTCTTTTTTTTTTTGGGTGTTTGTTGCAAGTAATTCAATCACGTAATGTCAGTATGGGGCGAAGTGGCCGGGTAGTTAAGGCATTTTTCCTGGGTTCGTGCCCCACTTCAGACACTTTCGTTTAGTTTTGTTTTGTGTCTTTTCGTGGGCAAGCGTATAATTAACCCCTAGTTTTTCTCACTTTGGACAACATGGGCGATCACTGTTGGCACCTACCAGACCTTTGTTTGATGGGTTTTCGACAACATGGGCGATCCCTGTAAACACCTACCAGACCTTTGTTTGATGGGTTTTCGACAACATGGGCCATCCCTGTAGGCACCTACCAGACCTTTGTTTGATGGGTTTTCGACAACATGGGCGATCCCTGTAGGCACCTACCAGACCTTTGTTTGATTGGTTTTCGACAACATGGGCGATCCCTGTAGGCACCTACCAGACCTTTGTTTGATGGGTTTTCGACAACATGGGTGATCCCTGTAGGCACCTACCAGACCTTTGTTTGATGGGTTTTCGACAACATGGGCCATCCCTGTAGGCACCTACCAGACCTTTGTTTGATGGGTTTTCGACAACATGGGCGATCCCTGTGAACACCTACCAGACCTTTGTTTGATGGGTTTTCGACAACATGGGCGATCCCTGTAGGCACCTACCAGACCTTTGTTTGATGGGTTTTCGACAACATGGGCCATCCCTGTAGGCACCTACCAGACCTTTGTTTGATGGGTTTTCGACAACATGGGCGATCCCTGTGAACACCTACCAGACCTTTGTTTGATGGGTTTTCGACAACATGGGCGATCCCTGTAGGCACCTACCAGACCTTTGTTTGATGGGTTTTCGACAACATGGGCGATCCCTGTAGGCACCTACCAGACCTTTGTTTGATGGGTTTTCGACAACATGGGCCATCCCTGTAGGCACCTACCAGACCTTTGTTTGTGTTAACGGACAGGTATTATTTTACACCTGAGTATGGTGAGAGAATGTGAGTAAAGAGTCTTTTCCAAGGACGCAACTAGGCTCGAACCCAGGACCGTCCGATCTGAAAGCGAGTGTCATACCACTAGACCAGCTTACCGCCATTAACATGCGAAATATTAAAAAATTGAGAATAGAGGAGTCAATTTTTTAAAAAAAGAATAAAAGTAGAAGTCTTTTTTGTTGAATTTCCAGTAACATTTTCTTTGGAATTTTTATGATGTTTCCTATTATTATTTAACAAGAAGGAAATAGGTGAATTGGACTAAATATTTATTTTAGTGGGTTTGCCCCCAATCAAAACTAACCACGTTCAAATTTTTCTAAAGCAATTTTGAACTGTGGTAAAATTATACCCTTTTTGTCATGGAATTTTAGATTGGGCAAAATAAAATTATGAAGTTATGTTTTCATAGTTTGGAAGTGTTTTGTTAAACAATTACTCTAGCCTATATAAACGCTCTTCGTCAATAAAGATCATCCATACTTGATCTTTAACGTCTTGTAATCATCATCTGCATATACATCATGCTACTAAACTAGTAATGCCACCTTATGATTCAATATGTAACCTATTCATTGTTCATGCATTGTTCAGAGGACTGGTTACACACTTCCAAGGAGTTTTGAACGGGAAGAGAGGAATGTATAACGTCACGACTTCTGCTTTCCATTCATACAATTTTTTAAGAAGAGTCGTATCCATTTTTTTTCCAGAATCAAGCACGGAGGGGTGGCTTCAGGCTTCAATCACGTCAACAAGGGTGTGTTCCATGCCAGACTTATCCACGTCAAGGGGAGACGCAATCCCCGTTTCTCTGAGGTTTGATGATGGTTTATATTATGTTTGTTTTTTTTTATAGTTTTACTTTACTGTAATGAATTATAAACCACTGTTTATTACAATGTTTACATGTAAACAATAGTTTCTGATTATATTATTAAGCAGAAATTGCGGGTGGTTGGATGGGAGCATCACCCTTGAATCATATACCTATGATGTTCGCATGGGTATACGATCCGATAGTGATGTCGTTTCTTCTTCTCTTTACTAGCCTATCCTGCTTCTTTGGTTTGTGATTGTATTTTTGACAGGGGATATTTTTTTTTCTGTAAATCTTCTGCCTGTTTGTTCTTGGTTATTTATAATTTAGCTTATGATAACTTTAGGTTATGATTTTGATTTACATTTGTACTATTTTTGTTAGATTGCTTGTTTTTTTGTTTCAGCGGTCTCTCATATAACCTCAATTGTGTTGGAAGAGACCTAAAGCAACAAACAAACAAAAAAAAATAAGCAGAAATTAGCAAATTTTTATAAGAAAATAATTGTGCTTCCCTGAATGGGGTCCTTGGCTGGGAGGGAAATAGTCAAATGTATAGGAATAGTTTTCAGAGATGATTTTTTTTTCTTTCGTTGTAAACCGTCTCTCTGTTGTGAATTGTTATATTTGTTGTTTTGAATGCATAATATAATCATTTGAGTTTGTTCTTCTCAGTTGGATCCTGTGCTTGTGTCTGGATGAGACTTTTAGGTGATCTCAAACCTTGGAATCTACGTCTGTTCCCTTTTTGAACCAATTTCCCTTTGTCTTACTTTTCTTGTGTGCTTTTAATTGTTATCTAGAATTTTTACTATCCCAATTTCTTCCTTATTACTGGCGCTGGAATGACCTAAATTAAATGTGTTGCAAGCGCTGTGTAACCCTAAAAAACAAACGAAATAACATACCCAACTATCCATTCACAAGGTGATGGGTGGACAAGGGGGTCTGTGCAAACCTGATATTTAAAATTGACATTATTTGTATTAAAATTATCAAATTGGAATCAAATGAATGCCCTTGTTTTAAAAAATTAAAATTTGTTTCTTAAATTTAAAACGAAAACCATAAATTTCTCCCTTTTTAGTCATTTGGGCTTTACACTTAGTTTTCTTGTTCTGGTTTCCTCAGACAATATTATTTTAACGGATTGGGTCATATTTTGTTCTTTTAATAGATGATCTATATTATGTGTGTTATTAATAGTCATTTTCCTGTGTTTGCAGTGTGCAGAAATTGGTTGGGACCAGATGAACAAGGGGGATTGTTTTATTCTGGACACAGGCAAATTTATCTTCCCCTGGCTTGGATCTGAAGCCAACAGGGCAGAGAAGAGAAGGGTAAGTTGCATAGTTATTCCTGGAATTCATATAAAATTACTTAATTTCGCACCTTTTATAAATATCTATTGTTCTATTTTAAATCGTGCTTCCTTACAAAGGAGCATACTATTTCCTGCCCATCAATGTTTTTGTTTATTCATCTTAATAACGCCACTACCACTACCACATTATCTCATTCGTCTGTAGTGTTTCATTCATCCTTTTTTGTTGATAAAGGGGAAACCCGAAGCGTTTATTTTATCTGTTTTCGTATATTAAATTGAAGCTTACATTCATTCAATTTCACATTGTTATTTACAAAATTTAGTTTTTATATTATGCATTTACAATGATATCTCAGATGTTGGGACCAGCTTAAAATCCCTGTTATAACCCAGTCCTGTTATAGCCGAATTTCAAGGGAACTAACCCACTTGGCCTAAATCACCATTTAAAATGATGTAGCATAGAGTATAAGTAGACTATACACACACACACACACACACACACACACACACACATACACACATATACACACCCAGAGCATTCATGAACTAGGCCTAGCCTAGTTCTAATGTTGCCTTTAGCTGTAGGCTTAGCTGAGCGTAATGTAAGCTTACATTGTAGTTGGAGATATTGAATGGGTTTCGTGCCCTTTAAAACTGATTAAGGTCTTAAAATTCCTGCAATACTTTGTAAATTTTACCAAAGGCAAAGAGGGAGAAAAAAAAACTGGGATTTTAAAGACCCCTGCTATAACTGGGTGCCTGTTATTTCCAGGCCTGTTATACTGTGCTCAGGAAAATGTAAAAACTGATAGGGTAGAAGTTGCCACAGCCAAATAGCGAGATAGACGGTGTTAGGCTTGAGTGAGTTAATGAATATTGTAATATTTCAAAGTTATTATTTTTTTTCCTATCTAGACAATGGAACACAGCACAAGACTCCGTGATGAGAGGGGAGGAAGTGCCAAATGTAGCGTTTTTATCATTGAGGATGATGACAGTAACACTTTTCCCTTGGACAATGAAATCAAAGCAGTAGGTTTTTTGGTTGATTTTAATGATGATGATGATGATGATGGTGGTGATGAGGCTGATACGATGATGATGATGACAATGATCATCTTCATCATGATAAAGATGATTATAATGATTGTGGTAAAAAA
>NC_088372.1:15971891-16014391 GCF_034508935.2 Berghia stephanieae | reverse complement strand
TCTTGTGTGTGTGGGGGTGGGGGGGGGTGAGGTGGAGGGAGGGAGGGAGACAATGCTGTTACTGGTCAAGTACTCATTTTATATTTCAGTTGAGAATGTGCAGAAAAATGGTTGAATATGTGTAGAAAATGTGAGTTAAGAGCTTAGCAAGGACTCAATTTCGTACTGCCTGCAATGGAACTCGAACTCGGCACCTACAGGGCATAAACCCACTGTCATACCTGTAAACCATCTAAGATTATAGACATTTACTGTTATGTTCTACATTTCTAGAGTTTTATTTTAGAAGGCTGTATAAAAACAATTTTGTGGAAAATGACTTTTACTATAGATATTGCCAGACAGAACAAATGGAGTTGAATCTAACAATTTCAATAATAACATAATACATCTTCGTTCTTTAAGTTTATAAGTTAGCAATTTTCAAGACCAAATCTGTTGGTTTGAGAAAAAATCAACTATTGTTGCGAGTGATTCATCTCTCATTCATCTTTCGAGTCAGTCTCGTCTCATTCATCGTGTTTTGTTGACAAAGGGATAACCCAAAATGTACACATCATCTGTCTTCGTAACTTAAATCAAAGCTTCTATTCCATTTTATTATTGTTATTTGTCATAGATGGAAGTCTTTGACTAATCAGTTAAAATGTGTTTTAAAAGATATTAAACTGAAATTTGAAAAATGTTAACATTTGTAATTGGCATAAGGAATAGAACTTTAGATTTTCATCAGTCAGCTTGAATTGTGGTCTACATTAAGCACGTTTCAACGCACTGAATAAGTGCTCTATATACATTTTTATATAATCGAAGTCAAGGTAATATAATATATATATATATAATATATATATATATATATATATATATATATATATATATATATATATAATATATATATATATATAAACCAATTTTCCCCACTGTCTTTCCTCTTAGTTCGTTTTTTATTCATTTATTTTTTAATTTTATATTTTGTTTTGTTTTATTTTTTATTCTTTTATTTTAAAAAGTTATTTTATTATGGTATTTTAACCTGTATACTTGACAGTATTCCATGCTTAGCTATTCTCCTTCTATTTTTAAGCACCATTGCTATTGTTTTCTTTCTTTAACTTTCAATCCAGGTGCTAGCCAGACAATTATCATAAAAGTTATATCATCTATATTCTTCTTTTATCTGTGTATATTTATGACCTTTTTATTTCTATGATTACTATCTTGTTTTCTTTAAAATATTTTATATACGTTGAAACAGTTAGTTTATGTTAAGTAAATGTTTGGTGGACCATGTTTATGTTAAGTCATATTTTTCCTCCTGCAACTTGTGGTGGAAAGTAGTCCAAAATAGACAAGCATCTTATTACAAATACATCAAGCCAATAAATTGACTGTTTCAGATTTTAATTAATCAAAACTAGCTCTCGTTCCATTGGCCTGGATATACTAAATGAGTTGTTTTTTTCTTTATATTAATTTGAGCATTGATATAGTGCAATATCCAATTAAAGTGCTCAAACTTTGCAAGTAGTCCCTAGCCAGTAGCAATGCTTAACGCCTGTTAGGCAATGTCACAATTTGTTTTGAACAGAGACAACGCTGTTAACGGCCAGTTACTTATTTTGCACCTGTGTACGGTGTGAGAATGTGAGTAAAGAGCTTTTTCCAAGGACTCAACTAAGTGCTGCTTAGAGTGGGATTAAATCCAGGTCCTTCCGATCCAAAGGCAAGTGTCATACCACTAGACCCCATAGTTGCAAAATATTGACTTGTCTTGGCAATAACATTGATTATGGAATGTATATCTTTTTTGGGTTTTTTTTCAAGCATGGATGAAAGAGGGTAGATGAGGAGGAGAACCTATATATTTCTTACTTTCACGTGCTAATTTGACATGTTCATTACTGAACGTGCTTGATTGGTAGTTATTTTTTTTTTTTTTTTCAACAGCTCGGTAAAATACTGTTAGCTTCTCCCTTGTGATCCTGTCACTTTAACTTTCTGATGTAGCGTAATATCCCTTATACATCTACATGACATGTTCTTTACACAAGGTACTCGACTACATGACATGTTCTTTTCATAATGTACTCGACTGACTGTTATTAAAAAATTTTTAAACAGCTAGGTAAAATGATATTAGATACTTCTTTAACCCTCTCCTTACCAAATTGTCACATTCGTTACGATGCAGACAACATATTTCTTATTCAAATTTCTTTTGTACATCATAAAATTTCAAGAAAATGGACAGTGTGTTGTAGAGCATGTTTTGCTAAAGATATTATGTATGGCAAGAACTTTACTGCTATTGAGTTTGAGTGATAAAAAATCTACTTTTTTGTTAGTTTGATGTGAAGTTTTGGGGAAAATCATGGAAATATCTGGTAAGGAGAGAGTGAATGCGTTGTGAGAGAATGTGATTAAAGAGCTTTTTCCAAGGGCTCAACTAATATGCAGATTTAGAAGCGAGAGAGAGAGAGAGAGAGAGAGAGAGAGAGAGAGAGAGAGAGAGGGGGGGGGGGGAGATTGAGAATGTATGTTTTTATTATTATTATTATTTATTTATCCTGAGGGTCTTTCTGGAAAAAATAAAAACAGAAATGGAATCCTCTGCATTGCCGCTAAGTGAGCGATGGGGGTTCAGTTTCTGTCTCTGGGAAATAAGAATGATAATAATAATATTATGTTGACTGATGGATTAAAGTGGATCTTTCTGGTGTGAGTGCAATGACTTAACTACTCTGCCTCCTATCCCACCCACCCTATGGATATGAATATTTATTGGTGTTATTAATTTATCACATGATGCTTTGTGTTTTTCTCATAGGTGTTAGTTATTGTTGTCGGTGTTGTTGTAGTTTGTTTTGTTGGTGTTGTTGTAGATTGTTTTGTCGTTTTTGTTCTTGTTGCTGCTGGGGTGTTTTTGTTGTAGTTGTTGTTGTTGTTGTGGTGGTGGTGGTGGTGTTTGTGGCGATGATGGTTGTTGTTGTTATTATTGGAGGTCCCAATAGCTCAGTTGGTAGAGCATTCGCTTCACAATCAAAGGGACTGGATCGATCTCGGATGTATTCAAATTTATTTTTTTTCTGAGCCCCCTGTCCAACCAGCAGTGTTGTAGTTGGGTTTGTTATATCTGGTGGAAAGTATAGACTAGCATCCTATCCAAAGGGTAGCAAGCAATTGCTATTGTCCGTTTCACGCTATAGAAACCAGGATAAACTCCGGCTCCATGGGCCTAATGTCCCCGAAGGAAGGAGAAGTTGTTACTTTTGTTTCTGTTGTCGATTTTGTTGTTGTTGTTAATGTTGTTGTTGTTGTTGTTGTTGTTATGGTTGCTGCTGCAGTAGTTGTTTTCACTTTTGTAATTGTTATTTTTTCTGCTGTTTTGTATATGTGTATGTATGTGTGTGTGTGTGTGTGTATAATTATGTGTGTGAGAGTGTTTATCACATGTGTGAGGGTTGTTTTAAAGTGCAGCATAGTGTGGCCAAAATTCTTAACGAAGAGCACCCTGCATGGAACTTCATTGCTTTGCCAGTCAACGATACCAAAAGCTTTGCCGATATTTTAAAATCAATATTTAGGTTTACTATATTATGCATCCTTGTTATGCATGTTTCATTAGAGAGTTGTTATTTAGTCATGCCATATGTTATATTATTATGTTATGCAACGTTATCAATATTCATGTGTTTGTCACAGCATTATTATCACCTCCATGTTCCTGTTTATTAAATATATGTACATCGTTGTTGCCTGATGTAGCCGTGTAGAACTAAATAAGAATAAATGGATTTAATGAGAAAAGAAAAGTATGTTAGACCTAATTCATGTCAGTGGAATATTCCATCATTATCATCATCATCATCATCATCATTATCATCATCATCATTATCATCATCATCATCATCATCATCATCATCATCATCATCATCTTCATTACCATCTTTATCACCATCATTATCTGTGCATTATCTGTTAGGGAGGGGGTGGGTGGGAATGGCGGTTAAGAATCTTGTGGGTCTTAAAATTTTGAAATGGTATAGGTTTGGATTCTTTTCAATTTGCCAAGTGGTTCACATAGTGTCTTGTTGTCAACAACAAGGCGCTTAAGAGATTTTAATAAGGTGATAGATTGGAGGCGCTCCAATGTTTAGGATTCAAGTATAGACCACAGCCTTCATTAAACTACAGTCTGGCACTTTCCTTGAAATTTCCTCACAATACAAGGCGATGGTCACCAAAAGAAAGTGAAAAGTGAGTTGTCGTTAGTAGTGCTTAATAAAACAAATGATCTCATTAGTTGTTTTACTGAATACAACTCAATAATCGCTTTCTTTTGGGGATGGTTGCCTTGCATGTGAAGTGATCTGTTGGTACTTGTCAGGCCATGAATGTCTGGAGGCTCCACTCGAACTGCTTGTCAGCAAAATGAACTATTAAGAAAGAACTCTCCTATCATTTTTATGCAGATGATTCTCAAATTTATGATTCTGTACATGCAATAGCATGATTTAAGCAAATTGATAAATAAAAAAGGATTGAATGTTGCTTTGTTGAAATTAAGAATTGGGTGAATCATAACAAACTAATGTTGAATAATGATAAAACATAGGTTTTAATTACCTAAACAAATTAACACCCAAACGATTAATTATGGAACTACTGCTGTTGAATCTGCCACCAAAGTAAAAATCTGGGTGTCTTTTTCGACTATAACCTAATGTCAGATCAGGTTAAACGCCTTATCAAATGCATATACATTGAAATAAAAAGAATAAGTATAATTAGACATTTGGTTCCTTTTAATATAGCTGAACCTCTTATAAATAATGCCTCGGTGTTATCCAAATTAGATAATTTGCAACTCGCTTTTAATTAACAAAATCCTGTAATAATTGTACATTTTATTCTGTTTTAATTTCAGGACTCATTCATCATTGACAACAATCCATCCGGTGCCTGGGTGTGGATTGGCTCCAAAGCTTCACCTAAAGAGAAGAAGGAGGCAATGAGAAATGCTGTGGTAGGTTTTGAGAGAGAGAGAGAGAGAGAGAGAGAGAGAGAGAGAGAGAGAGAGAGAGAGAGAGAATGGGAGAAAGAAAATAAAAGAAGAGAGAAAGAGAGAGAGAGAGAGAGAGAGAGTACGGGAGAAAGAAAAATTGAGAGAGAGAATGGGAGAAAGTAAAAAAGACAGAAAGAGGGAGGAGGAGGAGGGAAGGGGCAGAGAGAGGAGGAGAGTTTGGGAATGAGAGAGAAAATATGGGAGGGGGAAGATAGAAGATGAGGAGAGGTTTGGGAATTAGAGAACAAATATGGATTCTGTAAGATAGCCAAATACTAATTCTTTTATAAATTGATGTATTGCTCACATATAAAATAAATATCTCAATGTTATAATGAAAATGAAAAAGACAGAAAATCTCAAATTTTATGTACATGTACTGATTTGAACAAAATTATATTGATATGGTGTTCAAATGTCCATACATAAAAATTTTTATCCACTGCCAAAAAATGTCATGGTGACTCATTTGTCGACTTGACAAATAAAAGTATGATCGGATATTTGAATTGTTGACCTTTTTGCACCTTTAAAAAAGTTTATTTTATTTTCTCCTAAACAATCCATGTGAGTCCCAATGGCTTAGTTGGTAATCTACTCGGTTCAAATCCAAGGGGACCTATATCAATTTTGAAAGCATTTCAGATATTTATTTGACCCTCCTGTCCACCTAGCAGTAATTGGCTAGTTCTGTTAGATTTAATGGAAAGAACTTTGTGATAGACTTGAAAAATATGAAATGCAGGCAACCGGTCTTGAATGTGAGTCCCTGGTATGGAAGTGCAGTGCTGTATCCACTTGCCCATTTTATTGATAATGAAGAATACTGATGAGAATTAGAATATGTTATTGTGCTGTTCTTCCTTTTATTAATTTCACCATTTTGGATTTTTATTTTCTATCATGGTCTTTACTCTTGCTTTTGTACCCTACAGGGTTTCCTCAAGAAGAAAGGATATCCTTCTGACACCAAAGTGACAAGAGTGGTAGAAGGAGCTGAGCCTTCAGATTTCAAGTGTCTCTTCAAAGACTGGCCACAACCTGCACCCTCTGGGAAAGTTTACATGAAGAGTCGAATTGGTGAGGGTTGTTAGCAAAAGTTAACTCTTTGAGCGCTGGTATTATATACGCATTTCTGTCACAAAATGGCTGACACCTAATTGAGACAGCATGAGAAGGACATGCTATGACAAAGCCACATTCTAATTTGGTGCAAAATTTCTATTAAAATCCCCCCCCCCCCCCCAACCCCAAGGGCCAATTGACTGTTCTGATGAAAGAAATAATACCATTGGTTCAATTTATAGTACTTTTGTAGAAAGTAGGATTGGATTACATTATTATTTTTGCCTTTCAAGCCCGGCCGCACTGTGTGGCCATGGACCAGTAGAACAGATTCTGCTCTGGCCGCACAGTGCGGTCAATGGCGCTGAAAGAGTTAAGCAGACCTGCTTACTACTACAAAGAATTCATCATTATTATTGTCCTTAAATTTCTAACAATAAAACATGATCTGAGCAGTCACATTATGTTCTTCTTTTTGTGTTGCCAGCTAAGACCGTCCAGACCAAGTTTGATGCGGGCACACTTCATTCCAATACATCTCTGGCAGCAGAGACACAAATGTTTGATGACGGATCAGGGAAGGTTGAGGTTCGTCGATAATTTATTTATTTATTAAAAGTTATCGTTAAATCTCCTGTTCAATATATTTTACCATGCATAAAATAATTGTCAAAAAGATTGGCAAAATTTAAGTAAAGTCTGGCAGTTTATTCTTACTGTTTTGGTTTGTTTGTTTTTTTAGATTAATGAATTAAGATGACCCACATTCTGTCAAATGTAACTCAATCTCTCAAAGTCAAAGTCGTATTACGTTTAGGTGATCTATGTGCTGGATATTGAATTTATAACTAAAAATATGAAACTTGGGGTTAATTTGTTTGTTTTTTGTTTTTTTTGTTTTGGATGAGAGTAAACTCTAGACATTGCACAAAACTCTTTTTTTTAAAAACTTTCTAACTTCATCCCGAGACAAGCAATGCCGTTTTAAGACGATGGATCACACAGAGCTGCCAACTGTTCTGATAAAAATAGCGACTGTCCTGACTTTGCAATCTGAGAAAAATTTGAAGAAAAAAAAAATTGGACTTTTTATTATGTATGGAAATGACCCTTGCATGTTCCAGGACAATGCTTTTTTTTAGAAATAGCAAATGAAAACAAGGAACAGAAAAATCTCTATTATTTGTTTTTTTAAAGCTTTTATATAGCGCAATATCCACTAAACATGCTCAAAGCGCTTTCCAAGGGGTCCCTGGCCAACAGCAACACTTAACATGTAGGATGTGACACGACGCACTATTAGGCCATATTACAATTTTTTCAGACAGAGACAACGCTGTAAACGGCCAGGTAGTCATTTTACACCTGAGTACTGTGAGAGAATGTGAGTAAAGAGTCTTTTCAAAGGACTCAACTATGCACCAGCGAGGCTCGAACCCAAGACCCTTTCCGATTCGAAAGTGAGTGTCATGTCACAAGACCACATAGCCGCACAATATAATATACAATATACATAGACATACTGCTATCCTAGGTCATGACAGGGTTTTGTGTTAGGGCATCCCGTTTCAGCTCTTTGGTCACAAATGTTCTCAAACTTTACATATCTTTTAAGAGAGAAGTCTCTGGTTTAATAATTTGTGACAGGTTAAATGTAACCTTAAATCCATTGATATGTGAATTTGGAAATTTGTGGCTAAAATGAATTAAGATATTTTGTCAATGTGTACAGCAGCATTCAATGTGTACAGCAGCATTCAATGTGTACAGCAGCATTCTATGTGTACAGCAGCATTCAATGTGTCCAGCAGCATTCTATGTGTACAGCAGCATTCTATGTGTACAGCAGCATTCTATGTGTACAGCAGCATTCTATGTGTACAGCAGCTTTGTGTACAGCAGCATTCAATGTGTCCAGCAGCATTCTATGTGTACAGCAGCATTCTATGTGTACAGCAGCATTCTATGTGTACAGCAGCATTTTTATCTTACCTCTTCAGATCTGGCGTGTAGAAAACTTTGATTTATGTCCATTGGAAAAGATGCATTATGGGGAATTCTACGGCGGTGATTGCTATGTGATACTCTACAACTACTCACATGCAGGAAGGGAGAAATACATTATCTACTATTGGTTGGTAAGTTTGTTTTTTGTTTTTTTGTTGTTTTTTTTTCATATCTTTACACTTATCTTGATTTGAATGATACCATCCGATAAATGTGAAGATAAATTGGGGCAGCGTGGCTCAGCAGTACAGTCTTTGCTTTGTACCCGAAAGGTACCGAGTTCGATCACCCGCCGCTGCGCTGTGTGGCCTTTAGAAAGTCACCTCGTTATTTTATTTATTTTTATTTTGTAAGGAAGGGGATGATGTTAGGTTTGAATGTATCCAGTCATAAGGCCCATAGAGACAGCATATATACCCTATTTCTGGAGTGCCAAACATTTGTGAAAACTGCTGTTTGGCTTTTGATAAGATGCTGGTTTATTGCTATGTGTACTTGGCCAGATATCTGTCAAAAGTAATGTGCAAAATGAATATAAGAGCTAAATACCAAACACGGAACATTTCGGGCCTACAACTATTCTTTCGCCACAAACAAAAGCAGATAACACTTTAATACATTTGCCGACTGCCTGGATATTAAGTTATGTATTAATCTGTTTTCTGTTTTTATTATTGGCTGAAGAAGGGTTTTGATCCTGAACGGTTTTAGGTGTATGGTATTTTGTTCTTTTTCGAAACTGTTATATTCATTTTTGTACACTACTTTTAACATTTCACAGCTTCTAGCAGTTTAGTATTCACTTATATCGGATGTAAAAGACTGAACAATCCAAAATCCTTGCTGGGTGAATGGGGAATCAGAAAAAATATTGACTGCCCCTGAGATTGATAGTCTTTTCTTGGATTGTCAAGAAAGTGATCTACCTCTGAGGAACCAGGGCCCTCACTTTATCTTCCTGCATCTACATTGCATCTGCACTTACCTATCGTCCATTTGTCCAATTGCCCATTCATCCACTAATTTATATTATTTTCTGTTGATTTGTACATCCACCCATCTAATGCAGGGATCTTTCTCTGTTGCCCATTCATAAATCACTCCACCATGCCATCTATGCATCATCCATCCATCTGTCCTTCTATCCATCCATCGAATCCCCTCTGTTTTGGGACCCACCATCCATCTCACTAATCAATGTGTTTCTATTCGTCTACTTCCCCAGGGTAGCAAGTCAACAGCAGACGAACAAGGCACAGCAGCCATTTTGGCTGTCAAAATGGACGATCAATTTGGTGGTGTCCCTATCCAGGTAAAACAAATAATTTAATTCTACACATGTCACAATGGTTTCAAAACATAACCCGCCTCTTCCCCCCCCCCCCCATCTCTCTCTCTCTCTCTCTCTCTCTCTCTCTCTCTCTCTCTCTCTCTCTCTCTCTCTCTCTCTCTCTCTCTCTCTCTCTTCTCTCTCTCTCTCTCTCTCTCTCTCTTCTCCTCCTCTCTTTCTCTCTCTCTCTCTCTCTCTCTCTCTCTCTCTCTCTCTCTCTCTCTCTCTCTCTCTCTCTCTCTCTCTCTCTCTCTCTCTCTCTCTCTCTCCCTCTCTCTCTCTCTCTCATACACACACACGTACACACACACACACACTCACTCTCTCTCTCTCTCTCTCTCTCTCTCTCTCTCTCTCTCTCTCTCTCTCTCTCTCTCTCTCTCTCTCTCTCTTTTTTTTTTCAATCTCAAAAGTGGGTATTGTATGCTGATTTGATTCTTCCCACTTAAATGGAATCCAGAAACATTAATATATAATGTTATAGTTAGGATGCGGATTAAAATTAGATTAGACCTTAATAATATTTACATATTAAAATACACTTTAGGCGGTTGATAATTTCACATACTTTTTGTTTTCTCACTGATTTTTTCTAATATATTATACTGTAATATTGATAGAGATATGTTTACCCTAACTTTATATTCACAGCTACCGAATGTTGCTTTTTTTTTTTTTAAAGGTAATAGATTAATTAAATCCTGACAGAATTTCCAAAATCTCTATCCTTAACTGTTCCCCTCGATGATTAAGCAATGTTTATACATATAATATGACAAATTGATAGTATTTAAACTTTATTTCAGGCATATTTCTATTGGACTAATCGGTATAACGATTTCAGGTCATGATGTCTTATTATTTTAATGAAGTTGATTAGAATAATTGGGCAGAAATTTTTTTATTTTCAAATCAAAATCTGGATTTTTAAAAAAGAATTATCTTGTTTTACTATCATTGTCAGTTGGAAGCTCCACATACACATATATCTCATGATGACCTCATTATCTTATCTTATCTTATCTTATCTTATTTTATCTTATCTTATCTTATCTTACCTTACTAAAGGCTTAATAGGAATTATCCTTTAAATGCCTTATACAATAGTTTATAATTACAGAATCTCATATAGCTTTCACAGTATGTATCAATGTATCATTCACAGACAGCTTTACACAACTTTGAATGTTATAACATATAATCTGGTTCACCATCGCTCTCCCCCCCCCCCCTCTCTCTCTCTCTCTCTCTCTCTCTCTCTCTCTCTCTCTCTCCTCTCTTCTCTCTCTCTCTCTCTCACTTTCTCTCTCTCCTCTCTCTCTCTCTCTCTCTCTCTCTCTCTCTCTCTCTCTCTCTCTCTCTCTCTCTCTCTCTCTCTCTCTCTCTCTCTCTCTCTCTCTCTCTCTCTCTCTCTCTCTCTCTCGTCCCCAGGTCAGAGTTGTACAATACAAGGAACCCCCACACTTCATGGCCATGTTTGGAGGAAAAATGATTGTCTTTGAGGTAAGCAAGAAATGTTTTTAACTGAAACTTGATCAACTGAACAAATGTGAATCTATGGTGTAATTTACGGATAAAAGTTGCTTACTCTGTAAGTCCTTAACCCTCTCCTTACCAACTATAGGAAAATCGTCACATTCGTTATGATACAACCAACAGTTTTCACATTCTGATTTCTCTTATACATCACAAAATGTAAAAGAAATGCTTTGATTACAGATATAAATTCTAAATACTGTGTTGTCGAGCTCATTTTGTTGAACAACAATATATATAGAATGCCCTTGTTAATTTTTTTGTTTGAGTAAGAAAAGTCGATTTTTGTGTTGGGTGGGTGTGAGGTTTGTAGGGAAATTCTAAAAATGGCTGGTAAGGAGAGAGTTAAAGACTGGCTTTATAGAGCTACTTAAAGTCACAAAAAAATTTTGATCCAGTTAGGATAAAGGTGTTAATCGTGTGATTTTTTAAATTTTTTCCATGGTCGTCGTGTAGTGAAATCAAGTAAAAATATTTTTTCTCAGTGAAGCCCATGATAAAAATATAAAATGTTACTGTTTTTTTTCTTAAACGTACACCGATATCAACTTTTAATATAACTTTATTAAAGGTTGATTTCGGTCATCATATGAAAACGGAGACTTTTTCATCGGGGCATTCTCTCGTGACAGTGTTGCTTATAATTTGCGAAATATTAAATTAAATTTGAAGTTTTATAATTGTTCTCAATTTTTTTTTTAGATTGACAACTCTTGAAGCTGTAAGGTCATTTTTTTAAAAATTGTCATAGCTCAGAACTTCCTTTGAACGTAGTAATTTCGTTTTAACAGAGCAAATTTTGAGATGGCCCCTTTGTTTTTGAACCTGTAAATGATTCAGTACATTTAATTTATGCTGTACAGCTTATAGCAATTTATTTTTTCATTAGTCACAACAATAATATAGTCATTATAGATTAGTTAATTACATAATCAACCGTTAAGCATTTCATTAATCACAGAATTTTAGTTATTAAACCAAAATAATGAACATTACAGTAATATGAAATCAAACTTGATTTAGAAATACATGTTGATGGATATAATAAATAAGTAGAAGAAGAGAAATGATAATAATAGTAAATTATAACAAAAGGCATATTAAAATTATTTAAGTGATTATTTTTTCCCACGATTGTAACAACAATGTCCACACCCACCCACCCACCCACCTCCAATATATCAATCTTGTCACAAGGGAGGTAAATCTGGTTGGCAAAAGAACAAACGCAATGGCGACGATGGCAATCATGGACCTGGAGACAAGTACATGCTACAAGTCAGAGGTACCTCGCCTTTAGACACCAAGGCTGTGCAGGTAAGGAGGTGGTGTCAATCACTTTTTTTTTTAAACAACAACAGAAAAAAAAAAAAAACTTTTTTTTTCTCATTTTTATTGTGTGGTCCTGGAGTTTTAATTCTTTTCTGTGACTTGGAGGTCAACTTTTGTTGTCTCTTTTATCCCCTTAAAAGTAGAGCATTTATGTATTCATCTTAAACAACGCCACTACCACATTATCTCATTCGTCTGTAGTGTTTCATTCAACCTGTTTTGTTCATAAAGGGGAAACCCGAAATATCCATTTTATCTGTTTTCGTATATTAAATTGAAGCTTACATTCAATTTCACATTGTTATTTATATAATAGAGTTGTGTGTCCCATTTGGTGGGGAGTCTGTGCCTGTGTCTGTATAGGACTTTCGGGTGGTCTCAACAGACAACAACTGTTTTTTTTGGTTGCTCTTTGGTTTATTTGTACGTTTATTTTCTGTTTACTAGTAGATGCTTTTATCTTACTTTTTAATGAGCGCATTTTAGTATTGATGAACTCTTTTTGTCTTTCTTTTTTCCGGAATTGAAACGACCATTAGGCGTTCCAAGTGATGTTAAACAAAGTCAAATACACAAATAAGTGGATAATATGTAGTAATATATTTTTTAAAGTGAACAATGTCATTTTCCTAATGTGAATCAAATGATGTGAAGTTTGATTCTCTAAAGAAAGGCTGATTTGGGGGAGGGGGGGGGGGTGATTCTTTTCTTAAATGTTTCCTGAAGCTCTGTCTGGAATTTTATCATGAACACATTTTCATATTTTTATCTTGCACCAATAGTGGCTCTAAAATATTTCGTTTTCACATAATATATGCCAGTGCTGATGGTTTTCCTCTGATCCACGGAAATCCGTGAAAATCCGTGATTTTGTACTCAGGGAGGAATTTCCTTCTTTGAAAAAATATAATTTCTCACAAGCAAATGTACAGGTAGTGATAGACTTGATGTGCGGTGGAACAAATAGGTGCAGTTTCCTACTCTCCAGAATTTAGCTAGAGTATCAATGATAATTTATAATCTCAATTACTCTAATAGTGGGAATTCATGCAGTAAAAATGGCGCTTAAAGGCAACTGTTCAAAATTTTCCTCCTTTTTCACTTTTTGTCACCATCAGCACTGATATGCATAAATATGCACTGGGCAGTATTGCTCTCACGTCTTTGTCCTTGTCTTTTACTGTTTACTGTTCACATGACAAATATATGGTTCACAGCTAAGCTTATTTTTCTTCCTTTTTTGTCTGTCATTGCATTGTGATGTTTTCGTAATTTTCTATATTACTATGGACTCTCTTTTGAAATCCTGTTCCAGGTTCCTCTGAGGGCTGCTTCTCTGAACTCCAACGACGTGTTTGTCATCTTCACCAAGACTGCTGTGTACAGCTGGGCTGGCAAAGGTTGTACTGGGGACGAAAGGGAGATGGCCAAAAATATTGCTCAGAGGTCCCCGAGGTAGGGAAATGTCACGGTGTTGAGAAACCTAGTTTCAGAGGAAGATTGCAGAAATGAAATGAAAAATCACTTATTGTGTATTGGCACAAACTTTTTTTTTCTATATTAAATCCCTTCCAACACACAAAGTCAAAATTCAAAATAGAATGTGCATTGTGCTATGGTGGCTATAGTTATGGTAGCCATATTGAGTTTTAGATTATTATTTGTACTTTTCAGAAACGTAAGAAGTAAATAGGTTCAAACATCAACAATTGACAAATTATGTTATAACATAGTTACAGAGCTATATAACTGAAAGTGTTTTTTTAAAATACTGTATGTTTGACTCTGATTCAGACAATGAAAGATATTAAGTGCAAAGAAAATTATGAGTGCAGAATGATAATTCACTGTTTAACAAAAAAATGTGATGGAGTGGATCTTGACCGGGTTTCCTATGCAACTTCAAAGATAATGATTCCTGCTTTCATGCACATAAGGCCTCTAAAACGCTATGTGTGCCCTTGCATGGTATAGCTGAAAGACTGTTTTCTGATATTTGTACTGACTTGAAGTGGTTTGCTGATTAAAGAGACTTTTTTTTTTGGGTGGGAGGGGGGGGGGGGATGTGTTCCATTTTTGAATAGTCAGTAAATTTCCTCCTTTTCCCCGATTTTTAAGAATATTTCGTCCTTTTTAAAAAAAATTCCCACTGGAATCTATTTTTACTCCAGGAGCATGGGACATCAACAACCCACCTCCACGAGACAAATATTTGGCCACCCTTCCTTCCATGTTGTCCTCTTATCCTTTAGTTCAGCTTCTGTGTTGCATCGTCAGCTGATAGTAGTAGGTCTTCCCCTCTATTGTTTCTCCTGAGGATTCCATAGGAGTGTCATCTGTCATACGACAAGGAAAATGTGGACAAAATGCCTTTCCAAATAGTAGTTTGTTGAGATGTCTATGGGGCAGAGAAGTCATGACGGCCCACCTTCCTCTCCTTTTCCAGTTCAAAACTCCTTGGAAGTGTTTAACCAGTATTCCCGCACAATGTATAAACAATGATTCTGTTACATATTGAATCATAAGGTGGTGTAACTATTTTAGTAGCAGGATGTAAGGCAGATTATTATGATGACTGGCGTAAAAGAGTGAGGATGAATTATATTTATTGACGAACAGCATTTACTAACACTAGAAAATAAGTTGTCATCACTCTGAAACCAGCAGATCAGTTGCCCATTGTATGTATCCAGTCGTCTGGAAGACTGACTGTAAACATCAAATCAGATTTAAACCAGTATTTTGACATCACACTTTTGTTCACTCTTGCTGGTTCTAACCTTCTAGCCTAATTCAGGTCATATTTTCGAGTCCAAGAATATACTATTAAACAGACTTAAAAGTATTGAAGTATAGAAGTGAACAACCTACCCGCTGGAATTAAGTTTTTGAGCAAAATTGAGACCTTTAGAGATACACTAAAGATCATCAGGAGAGTACAATCATTTTTCGTTTTTATTTTTGATATGTACCTCGACAGGAATAAATAACGATAAGCATTGAACTGTAAGCTTCAATCTATTAGACGACGACAGATACTCTGGACATTTCATGTTTCCCCTTTATCAACAAAACATGATAAATAAAACACTAAGGATGAATATGTAAATGGCGTCGTTAAGGTGAATGAACAAAAACAATGATGGGACAAGAAATATAATGCCCTTTTGTAAGGAAGTATGAATTAAAATAGGAGTAAACAAAAACAATGATGGGATGAGCATACAATTCAATAACTTGAAACATCCACAGTATCTGTCTTTGTCTAATAAATTGAAGCTTACAATTCAATACTTACAGTTAGTTTTTCCTTCTGGCTCCAAGCAGCAACATTTTTATTACTTGACAGGAATACAAACTCTTCTTTAAGAAGAAGTAGAAGTTTGAAAAATTAATCCATGTCATTCTCTTTGCTGTGTCTTTATCACAGAGCTTTACAGACCGTGTTTGAGGGACAAGAAAAACCAGAGTTCTGGAATGTTCTTGGAGGAAAAGAGGAATACTCTTCATCCAAAGCACTTAGGGTTTGTTTTGTCTATGTTCATTCTATTTTTTTTTTCTGTAAGAATTCTGTTTTCAAACCCGAAACTGCTCATTTTTCTGTGACATGTCAAATTGAATGTTACCACTCAGGTGTACACAGTCCAACCTACTCTGCCATACTAATGCAGTTTTTTAAAAATTATTCATATTTTATTTCATTAATATTATATTATTATTATTATTATTATTATTATTATTATTATTATTATTATTATTATTATTATTATTATTATTATTATTATTATTATATCAATATTATTATTATTATTATTATTATTATTATTATTATTATTATTATTATTATTATTATCATTATTATTATTATTATTATTATTATTATTATTATTATTATTATCAATATTATTCTTATTCTTATTATTATTATTGGGTTTTTGTTTATTATTGTTATCATCATTTCACCAAAATCATTATCATTCATACCCTACCAGGACGAAGGCAGCCATCCACCCCGTCTGTACCAAGTTTCCAATGCTAGAGGTTACCTCTTTGCAGAGGAAATACACGAATTTGTGCAGGTATGTTTTCTACTTTTACTATCATAAAGAGTATTTTTATATGGAAATATTTATATACTCACCTAGCCACGATTGTTGTCCGCTGCGAAGAGAATGGTTGTCTGTATCCCAATCCTTTTGGTTATGAAGCCAACTCAGTGGATAGTATATCCTTACCCTTTCTTATACACATGGATGACTTTCTTATGCTACCTATCTCCCCCCCCCCCTCTTCTCTCTCTCTCTCTCTCTCTTTCTCTCTCTGTCTCTCTCTTTCTCTCTCTCTCTCTCTCTCTCTCTCTCTCTCTCTCTCTCTCTCTCTCTCTCTCTCTCTCTCTCTCTCTCTCTCTCTCTCTCTCTCTCTCTCTCTCTCCACCCCTCTCTATTTTTTCCTCTATCTCTCTTACTCTCTTTTTTTTTTTCTCTTTCTACGAAGAAATCTGTTTGCAATTGAAATGTTGTATTTTATTTCAGTTTAAGATAAATACTAAGTGGTCCTACATGCCTATAAGTCCCACAAAGCTTTAGTTTACCCCTGTAGCATTAAATTTTCAGTGGCAATCGCTTGATACCCTTTGAATAGAACACTAGACTCGCACTAAATGCTTTCTGACAGATCTATTAGATTCAGCAACCCAAACACTGCTGTGTGGACAAGTTGGTTAAGAGAAAAATTAAAGTAAATAAAGGGAATATAGATCCCCGATTGATACGAGTCAATTTACGTGTGAGAGCGAGTGCTGTACTACTGCGCTATTGGATCTATCTACCTCTATGAACTTTTGTAGAAATATGAATTTTGGGTCCCATTATCTGCAAAGTAAATAAGCATCTAAATTCAATAATACTTTGGTGAAAACGAAAATATGGCGTATATCCCCAATGAAATGACCAGTTTTTATCCCAATGACATGACCGATATTTTCTCCCACTGAAATGACTTGTATATTTTCCCATGAAAAAAGCAAATTGGTCTACTTTATTCTGCAGATTTGTGTATTACATTGTGTAAGCTCTTTAAAAAAAAAAGAGCTTTTATATAGCGCAATATCCACTAAATGTGCTCAAAGCGCTTACAAGGGGTCCCTGGTCAACAGCAACATTTAACATGTAGGACGGGACATGACGCCTGTTAGGCGATATTACAATTTTTCAGACAAAGACAACGTCAACGGCCAGGTACTCATTTTACACCTGAGTACAGTGAGAGAACGTGAGTAAAGAGTCTTTTCCAAGGACTCAACTATGCGCCGAGTGCAGGGCTAGAACCCAGGACCTTCTGATCGGAAACGAGTGTCATACCACTAGACCACATAGTCTTTGTTTTGATATTATATCCACCTTCACCACTCCTTTTTCCAACTTTCTCCATCGTCTTCCCCATTCAGAGTGACTTGATCGAGGATGATATCATGATGCTGGATGCCTGGGAATGTGTCTACATCTGGGTTGGTAAGGACAGTAACAAACAGGAACGAGAAGGATGTGATGGGTTGGCACTGGTAAGAGACAAACTCTACGTTGCTTCCGTATTAGGAGGCCCCATGGCTCAGTGGAATTGTTTTCTTTTTTATAACAACAAGAAAAAAATTTTTTGTTATAATAATGGAGCTTTATATAGCGCAATATCCACTAAATGTGCTCCAAGCACTTTACAAGGGCTCCCTGGTCAACAGCAACATTTAACATGTAGGACGGGACATGACGCATGTTAGGCGATATTAAAATTTTTTGGACAAAGACCGCTGTTAACGGCCAGGTACTCATTTTACACCTGAGTACGGTGAGAGAATGTGAGTAAAGAACCTTTTCCAAGGACTCAACTATGCGCCGAGCGCAAGGCTCGAACCCAGAACCTTCCGATCCAAAAGCGAGTGTCATACCACTAGACCACATAGCCGCACAAGAAATGAAGTGAGTAGGAAAGTGCCAGAAGACAATAGAGAATAAAAAGTTTGCGGCGGCGATGGGTGTCAGTACCCGCGACCTTACTGGTACAACAACTCCACCTGGCTGAGGAGAGTGTGACTCTACCGTATGAGCGATCCACGATCCCAAAAAAGATTATCTCTAACCCTGACTTTTATTAGAGCCTTCTCTTCCTGACTTCTTGAGGTCACGGGTTCAACACATATTTTGTAATGATAATGGTAAGTTGTAGGCCAAAAGAGCCATAAGGCTCAAGGAACTAGAGCTTATTCTGGTTTCTGTAGCGTTGAACAGACAATAGCATTTGCCTGCTACTCTTTGGATAGGATGCTAGGCTATCTCTCTCAAAATATACTTTCAACCAGATCTATCAGAGCCAGCTAACAATCAAGCTGTGATAATTTTTTTCAATCTAGCCAGTAATTTGGGGTATCAGGATAAAAAATATGATTTATTTTCACTTCCATAGGCATTTTAGCAGAAAAGTGATGACTGGAAAAGTTTGGCATTTTTTCATACCCTTTGGCAAACATTTTTGACTTGTTTGACATTTTTTCAAAATTAATTTGGCAAGCTTAGTTCCTGGTATGACATTAAGCAATTCACCTTGGTCCAACCCACTTGTGGCTCTGAACAGCATCTCATGCCTCGGATAATTCAATCTTCTCTTGAAACCTATGCTGAAGACAAATACCGGGAATTATATTTCTTTTTATAACATTTTAAAGATTGTTTGGAACCAAGTAGACAGCGAAAGTTGCATGTGAGTCTTGTGAGCCTTTAACAATTAGTTTTAACAGACTTAAATGCTTTGAACTATCAAAAAGGCATTACCCTACTCGAATCAAGTGAATGAGTACCGAGTTATATGTGATTGATGGTTATTATGGATTGATGTTAGAGTGATTTTGGATCCCTTACAGGCTACTTTCACTAGACAAAATGGAAATTGCATTACAAACGGTGGGAAATAAATGAGGGATTGTGAAGAGCATTGAGTACAGTGAATCTTTCAAAATGAACAATATGAAAATGAATGTTTAAATTTATTTCACTTTCTTAATGATAATCTTAAACACTTATACCCTTACGAGGCTGATATTCTATGATTGAATTTGCTTTTAGGAAAATGAAGATGAAGGTTTTTGAAGTTTCAATAAATGACATGACAGTTGATGCTTGACTTTATAGATTAATTTTCCATTAAAACAAATGCTTTCATAAATGAAAAAAAATAAACAAAAAAAAAAACAGCAACAAAAAAAACAAAAAAACAAAAACAAAGTGGAACAAGTGATATATGTCAAGAAAATATATTTAAAAATATAGGCTTGTATTTGAGGTATTGTAATAAACGACAAGGTGATGTCGAGATTATGCATTTTGTCACATTTTAAGAGCTGTAAATTATTTTAGTTCCCCCAACCCATAAAATCAACCAGCCCTTTGGAATATTCACCACATGATATTTGCCATCCTCATGTTACAGTTCATCGTCTATGGCAAAACTAAGGAACAAAACCCAAGACAAAGCATTTTATCTTGAAACTTTTGCTATCATCTTAAACATTTGACCTTTCACCTTTTGTCACCAGGATTACCTAAAATCTGACCCATCTGGCAGAGACCATGACACACCTATCTTTAAAATCAAGCAGGGATTGGAACCTCCTTCATTTACAGGCTTCTTTGGTGTTTGGGACTTTGAACTCTGGAATGTAAGTTTGCTTTTGATTTTCTTTACTTCATTGTACAGTTCACTCCGTTTAATTGCACATCGGTTAATCGTACACTTCGCTTATACACTACACATTCCCGGAAAAATGGAATTTTTTCTGTTTAATCGCTCTGCATATTCGCACACCTTCTCTACTTAATCACTACACCTTGATTCCATCTTGATTGGAGAAAAATATCTTTAAAATTCACCAAAAAGTATTGAAAATGCGTTTCTATTGAACCATCATTATCACATGTGAAAAGCTTTCCCATCAATGTGATTCCACCGTCCCTCTGAACCCAACTATGTCAGATGCACAATGCTTGGTATCTGGCATCAAAGGATTGCCTGACACAATGGGCTGATTGACTCAGAACTCGTTGTCTGCATCACTAGGTGTGAAACGTGATCACAATCCACGTAATGCCGGGTGTTTGTTGACATTGTCTGACTAGTTGATTGAAATTCTCTCCCAGTACATTGTTTTCCTCTACTGGACTGTGAACAATAAGAAATAATTACGAAAAAAAACCCTTGTCTCATCTTTTGATTGATCCATATGGTCCCTGTTCACGTATAGACAAAAAAATTTAAAGAAATCAAAATCTAACCAATGAATTGCCTTAAACTTTATATAGTCATTGCCGTATTTGAAAAAAAAAACAACAACTTAAAAGACTGCACCACTTATAACATTGTGTCATCACAATTTACCGTCAACTCAAGGCACATCTTTCTCCCCATCAGAAGGTTGGCTCTCGAGATGGAAAGGTCGACACAATGTCTTGCTTAAAAAAGAATATGACTTAAATCACTATGCTGATGCTTCACGATTACTACAGTTCATATTTGAATTTTAATGATGTTTAATGTTGTGAATAATGAAAACTCAGACTTGTATTTAAAAAATATAAAAATTATGTGTGAAAAAAAAAAATTAAATTACTCAAAAGGTTTGCTAAAAACTTTCATATGGGCATGTAATGCCTGCAGTAAACTATGTTTAGGGTGACGAGCATCATGCTTTCTGAAGTAAAAATAAGACCTTTTCCTCAAAAATTTGTAGACAAATAAAAACCAAAAAAAAACAAGCCATACAAAAGAAAAAATATGCCATGTTGTGAGATGAAATATCTGACGGAAAAGTCACATAATCTTGTTGGTTGTCTGCTCTGCTTACAGCTTGATTTTAAAAAAAAAAAACCATTGAGTCTGAATGATAGAAAAGATTATATGTAAAGAATAATCATGTCTAACATTGCCTTTTTTTGAGAGTTTGATATAATACATGATTTTGTCTTTATTGTTGTTATGTATTTTAGAAAGGACTCTCGTTTGAAGAGATGAGGAAACAAATTGGAAAAGAGAACCTCCCACTTCAAGAAGTTAAAGAGGTGAGTGATTAGAACGGCTCATTGTAAGGAATTTAGATAATCGTCAGTCTGATCCCTCTGAAGAGATCACAGTATGTTTAGAATAGACTGAAATGCAAGGGATGATATTGATTTAAATAAGATCAAATGACCAGTATTTTTCCCAATGAAATGACAAGTACTTTACAGAATAAAGTGACCATTTTTTTTCACCCAATGAAATGACCAGTATTTTTACTCACTGAAATGACTAGTATATTTCTCTGTGAAAACTGCAAATTTTTTTAATGTCTAATAAACGGGTCTACTTTATTCTACTCAGAATGGACAAATCAGCGGTCAGAGCTTTAACGAAGTTCCCAAGTATTCTTTGGTAGAGTTGCAAGTCCCTGCTGATCAGTTACCTAGTGGAGTGGATCCCTCTGCCAGGGAGGTAAGAATTTGATATTTGTCATCTAGATTCAAGATGGAGTGTAGTGATTGTGTCTTCATCTTGAAAGGCACCCTCAGTTTTAGTGTAGTGATTGTGGTGTCTTCGTCATGAAAGGCACCCTTAGTTTTAGTGTAGTGATTGTGGTGTCTTCGTCATGAAAGGCACCCTTAGTTTTAGTGTAGTGATTGTGTCTTCGTCTTGAAAGGCACCCTCAGTTTTAGTGTAGTGATTGTGTCTTCGTCTTGAAAGGCACCCTTAGTTTTGTTAGTGTAGTGATTGTGTCTTCGTCTTGAAAGGCACCCTTAGTTTTGTTAGTGTAGTGATTGTGTCTTGTCTTGAAAGGCACCCTTATTTTAGTGTAGTGATTGTGTCTTCGTCTTGAAAGGCACCCTCAGTTTTAGTGTAGTGATTGTGTCTTCGTCTTGAAAGGCATCCTTAGTTTTAGTGTAGTGATTGTGTCTTGTCTTGAAAGGCACCCTTATTTTAGTGTAGTGATTGTGTCTTCGTCTTGAAAGGCACCCTCAGTTTTAGTGTAGTGATTGTGTCTTTGTCTTGAAAGGCACCCTTAGTTTTAGTGTAGTGATTGTGTCTTCGTCTTGAAAGACACCCTTAGTTTTAGTGTAGTGATTGTGGTGTCTTCGTCATGAAAGGCACCCTTAGTTTTAGTGTAGTGATTGTGGTGTCTTCGTCATGAAAGGCACCCTTAGTTTTAGTGTAGTGATTGTGGTGTCTTCGTCATGAAAGGCACCCTTAGTTTTAGTGTAGTGAATGTGGTGTCTTCGTCATGAAAGGCACCCTTAGTTTTAGTGTAGTGAATGTGGTGTCTTCGTCATGAAAGGCACCCTTAGTTTTAGTGTAGTGATTGTGTCCTCGTCTTGAAAGGCACCCTTAGTTTTAGTGTAGTGATTGTGTCTTCGTCATGAAAGGCACCCTCAGTTTTAGTGTAGTGATTGTGTCTTCGTCTTGAAAGGCACCCTCAGGTTTAGTGTAGTGATTGTGTCTTCGTCTTGAAAGGCACCCTTAGTTTTAGTGTAGTGATTGTGGTGTCTTCGTCATGAAAGGCACCCTTAGTTTTAGTGTAGTGATTGTGGTGTCTTCGTCATGAAAGGCACCCTCAGTTTTAGTGTAGTGATTGTGTCCTTGTCTTGAAAGGTACCCTTAGTTTTAGTGTAGTGATTGTGTCTTCGTCTTGAAAGGCACCCTTAGTTTTGTTAGTGTAGTGATTGTGTCTTGTCTTGAAAGGCACCATTATTTTAGTGTAGTGATTGTGTCTTCGTCTTGAAAGGCACCTTAGTTTTAGTGTAGTGATTGTGTCTTTGTCTTGAAAGGCACCCTTAGTTTTAGTGTGGTGATTGTGTCTTCGTCTTGAAAGGCACTCTTAGTTTTAGTGTAGTGATTGTGTCTTCGTCATGAAAGGCACCCTTAGTTTTAGTGTAGTGATTGTGGTGTCTTCATCTTGAAAGGCGCCCTTAGTTTTGTTAGTGTAGTGATTGTGTCTTCGTCTTGAAAGGTACCCTTAGTTTTAGTGTAGTGGTTGTGTCTTCGTCTTGAAAGGTACCCTTAGTTTTAGTGTAGTGGTTGTGTCTTCGTCTTGAAAGGCACCTTAGTTTTAGTGTAGTGATTGTGTCTTCGTCTTGAAAGGTACCCTTAGTTTTAGTGTAGTGATTGTGTCTTCGTCTTGAAAGGCACCCTCAGTTTTAGTGTAGTTATTGTGGTGTCTTCATCTTGAAAGGCACCCTTAGTTTTAGTGTAGTGATTGTGTCTTCGTCTTGAAAGGCACCCATTATTTTAGTGTAGTGATTGTGTCTACGTCTTGAAAGGCACCCTCAGTTTTAGTGTAGTGATTGTGTCTTCGTCTCGAAAGGGACCTTTAGTTAAAGTGGGCACATATTAAATGGACACAAATGACGCATTATTGAACACAGAGATTAGCATAACGACAAACTGTCCTGATAAAATCAGGACTGTTCAGATTTGTCAATCTGACGAATATTTTAAGAGAGAAAAATGGGACTGTTTATTGTGTATGGAAATACCTTTGCATGTCTCAGGATTATGCTTTATCGACTGGCAAATTAAAACAAGGAACAGAAAAAATCTCTAGATCTAGATTATAGTATATAAGAGTCCAAACGTACTGCTGTGTTGGATCTTGATGGTATGATGTGTTAGGGTGTCCCGTTTTAGCTCTTTGAAAAGGTGGTGTCATTGAATGGTTTTAAAGGACATGCAATTTGAATTTCTGTCTGGATCAGGATTTTGAGGATTAGTTGTTTGTGCCTATCACTACATCTGTATACAATAAGAATGAGGATCTCACATTTTCCGACACACAAATCCCGATATTATTCATACCACATATTCTGACAACCCTCTCCCCCCCCCCCCCCCCCCCCCCAAGAAAAGACAGACCTAATGTGATGCTGATGATGTTTTGTACATGTCTACTTTTTGCAGTGGCGCATACCAGTCCCTGATGGTACTAGGATAAGAAATGTGTATTTAAGTTTTGTGTGCGATTGTTGAATGTGTATGTGTAGCTGCTCCATCTGGAACTGTAGTTGGTCTACAAGGAGTTTTTTCTGAATGATATTCAAATGAGTCTTCCATTTTATGTTTCATTGTATAAATCTTCCTTAGAGTGCTGTTTATGAAGTTGAAATTTTTTTTTCTTTTTTTTTCTTTTTTTTTTTCTAACCAGATCCACCTCAAAGACAATGAGTTTCTGTCAACATTTGGAATGTCTTATAACGATTTCAATAAGATACCAGCATGGAAACAGAAACAAATGAAACAGAAGCATAAGTTATTCTAATTCATTCATGGACTCGTGGATTCTGCATATCATCAATCCATCCATTCAGTCATCCATCCATACATTGGCTCATCCTTTCATCCATCATCACATTGATGGAATTACGCACTAGTGTAACCAACATTTCTGGTTAAATTGAGTTATGACTTCTACAAAACATCCCAAATCTTGTCCTTAAATCCTCTCAAGGCGTTGAACCTATATCTTTAAAGGTGATGGAGAACATTCATAATTTGCAAAACAGGGTTAACATCAAAATTGTAAAAATAAAAAAATAACTTTACAGGGCACTAGGTCAAGTAACAAGATATTGGTTATGTTAGTGCGTGATTCCCTCGACAATTATTACATTGTGCTCCATGTAAAACCACGTCCATTTTTAGCAGCATTGAGTTGTAATGACTCCTTTAGAACTATTATTTAATAATATAGTGGATGACATGCTCACATTATTATATATTGTCGAATGTGTCGGATGACAAGCTTACATTCTTAGGACCATTATTTAAATATATATATATATATAATATATTATATATATATATTATATATATATATATATATATATATATATATATATATAATATGTGTGTGTTTCGTTTTTAACAATTGTTTCTTGTTTTGTACCCAGGAAATATATTGAATTTTATTACAATATTTGCTGATTCTTATCCAAACCTTAAGGCCTTGTATGTACCAGCTGAATCCAATTACTTGACACACCCCCCTCAATGTAATTTTATTATGGAATGGATCAGATGTTAAAGATTGAATTATAAGTGTATTTAAAAGTTTGATTGGGTCATTTTTTATCGTAAATAAAGAAGACTAGGTCACAATTTTTAAACTACAATCAGGACGAAATCATCTGAAACACCACATCACAAGATTTTCAAAAGATGAGAAACAGTCATGTGTAATTAGCCAATGTTTTCCTTACCTTAGCTCATTCTTCTTTTTATTTTCAGAGTGTTTTAAGTTTACAAAAATGCCAATATTACTGACAGTAGTAAGATACTGAGATGGACGAATAGCTAGGTACATACATCTATGATAACAGTTCAATGAAGTTTCATAAATTTTATGAAAAATGTGTTGCATTATTATAAACACGACAGGTGTATCCTGTAGCAAAGAAAACAAGCAAATTGTAAATGGTAAAAATCCGAAAAGTAGTTGATTATATTGCCAGAAAAATGAAAGCAGATATAAAGAAACCTTTTATCCAATTTTTGTCAGTAATGTTGTGACAATTTGAAGAAGTGTGTCCATTAGAGAAATACTTTGAAGTAGTCTCTACTGAAATTTAAAAGGCCATTGCTGCAGTGATCTTTCTACCTCTGCTATTGGAGTTACGTGGAGTTATGAAAATGATTTAGTCTTCTCTTGTTTGTTTGTTTTTCTGTCTTTCTTTACCATTCTTATGCAAAAGTGTAAACAGATAATATCATTTATTTTCTGTTGTGATATATTATATTATATTTTGTGATTTGATTATATGTGATGACGACTCACTGTCTCCTACTGTCCCAGTCATCTACAAAGTGAAAAAAAAAAGTTTAAAATTTAGACACTACTTCTTTTATATTTAGTTTTTGTATTTCACTGACTTTATCGGTCTAGACTCTGCACTTATAAGTATGTGAAGTTAGGAGTGATAAAACGGTAGGTAAAATATGATACCTGTTTTGAAGATAATAATTGTAATTTCTTAGACAGAACTTGTTCTTCATATAATCTGATAATCTTGGCTTTAGGTTCTTCTTTTTCTTAACAATCACTTATCATTGAATGTAAATCGCTGTACTGCAGTTACGCGCCAGAGGCCCAGCTAATCCGTCTTTGGGTTGATTTTCTTGTCCGAGTTTCTTCTCGTAGATAGTCTGCATCCAAGGCTGTGGACACCATCTATTCAGGGGGGAAGCGAGGGGGGGGGGGGGAGTGTAGGCTGTCCATATTTGTCTGGTCTTTACCCTTTGACCTTCCCAGTATGATTGAACCTGCTGGTATAGCCCTACGGATCGTGCAAGCCGCTGAGGCCACCACACTACAAAGGAATGGAATTGTGGCTATCCTCTTTGCCTGAACACAAAACTAGATTATTCCTGATCAGTGTGGTTTTTGGGGGTTTTTTTTTGGTGCCCTATATTAGTTTAGCTAATCAACGATGTATGATGTAGAGAGGGTCCTTTTCTTCTTTTTTGTTTGTTTTAAACATAGAATTAGAGTGGTGTTAACTCATTCATATCTTGGCACTGCATTACGCCTAATGCCTTTGTTATCAGTCCAATGGGGATTAATGTTTTATATATTTTATTATTTCATTTTTGAAATTAAGATTAGAGCAGATATGATTTTTTCATTCAACAGGATTTTTTTTTTTAATTAAGACTGGCAACCGAAAGTTATAATTTCTGTCGTCCTTGCTTTTGTGAACTGTGGTTATTTATAAACCATATCTGAACATGTTTTTGTTTTTTTTTTTCTTTTGGAATATAAGATCTGTTATTGTTTAATTATGATGATGGTTTTATAATGTGTCTTTAATTATAAATTTCGTCCATTTAGTAATATGAAAAAGTATGTGATTTGTTTTGTGCTTCAAATTATACCACATTTGTAATGTCATGGTCATGACAATTGATCTTGGTTTATTTCATTGTTGTCATGACATAGCTTTTATTGAAAGTAGTCAAAATTTTAGTAACGCATGCTTGTTGTCATAGATGTGTTTATTTTTTATGATCTGTTTTGTTTTTGTTTTTAATTTTTTTTAAAGTATTATTTGAGGGTGTGACTCTCAATACCTGCGAAGTGTTGTTTTTGATCAGTCAAAGAAAATTGCTTAATTTCATATATTAAGTGAGATAAAGGCACAGATGCTCGTCTTAGTGGGAGTGTTAAAAAAAGAAACAAAAAAACTTATATATATATCCATTAAATGTGCTCAAAACACTTTACAAAGGGTCTCGTACAAACAGCAACAAGTAATGTGTAGAACGCCTAATTGGTGATATTACCTTTTTTTTTTTCCGACAGAGAGACAATGCTGTTAATGACCAGATACTCATTTTACACCAGAGGACAGTGAGAGAATGCGAGTAAAGAGCCTTTTCCAAGGACTCAACTATGCGGCGAGTGAGGTTCAAACTCTGGACCTTCCGATCTGAAAGAGAGTGTCATACCACAAAACCACATAGCCGTCTGTTCTGGAAGTTAAACTTTTTTCCCTGATAATTCCAAAGTGTCCAATGAATTGAAAGAAGTATTAGAACACTGATGCCTCTACCAACAACACTAAATGCCGACCTGCAGCCATACCATCATCTGCTCCAGTCAGCACCAGAAGAATTTATATCTTCATAGCTACCAACAACTATTCTATCAAAACTAAAGAGGGAACATGGTCTACCCGCTCTCAAAACGTTGGCACAAGACAGGGACACCTGGGAAAATATTATAAAAGGGATTTGACAAGTAGAGGACATGCTGAAAACTGCACTACGTATATACAGCAAGCGTCCATGAGACTGCGTAGCCAAAATCATCATCATCATTAGATCATTTCCTGTCTAGATGTCACTGAGCAGGTGTTGAAAATCATCTCTCATAATTTATGTTCTTTTTATATTACTCTCATTGCAGTACTTAATTTGTGTGAATGTTATAAATTCATTTTGAGGGGTTGCATGGATTTACAGAGAATGGTATTGTCATGATTTTGTTAATCTTATGTTTTCTCTTAGGTGTAATAAATCGATAAAATATTTTCTGTGACAACAAGAGTTCTAATTTCGGTTGTCGTCTCAGCAGTAAATAGACACCTGAGTCTAGCTCAGAATTGAAGAAAATCCTTTGCATTAGATGTCTTACCTAAGGGGTGGCTAGCAATTATCATCTTCTTTTTATGCAGATGTTCGGATAAACTTCAGTTCAATGGGACCACAGGCTTTAAGAAAGTTCTATGGTCCTGTTTTATTAATTTTGTTCCTTATAATTTTAACACAGTAGAAAAACACCAGAGTAAATTTATGCACGCAAATCTAAGCATATTTAACTCTCCCACGTTCATCATAAATGAAAATTGAAAATATTGTTTTGCTTTTGAACGTGGGAGAATTAAACTGTCTTACTTTGTTTCATTACATTCCATTGACAACTTTACCTCTCTTCCAAGTTTTTTATTTATTTATTTGCTTTTGCTATACATTATTTATTGTTTTGTGATGTGTAGATGAGCTGTTTGAATTTCTGTATACCGTGTCATTCCAGTATCTTCTACAGATTTAACCAGTTAAATACCTTACTCTAGAAAAACATGTATTTGAAAATTTGGCCAGAAACGCGTCTTTCAACTATCGGTCGATTTAAATTTAAATAAGCCACTTCTTTGCCAAAACTCTCAAACCTGTGACTTTGTAAGAGATTTAGATCCTTTTGCCAAGAGGCGGATCATTTAAAACGATCGAAATTTGGACAAGTTTTGTGGCCAATTTTTTAAATACAAACTTTTCCAGAGTCAGCTGTTAACTGGTTAATCAGTGTCTAGAGTCTTTTTGGTGACCAAATTGTACCCCCCCCCCCACCTCAAAATGGTATGCATTATGTCGGAATGATTTACATGCTGAGAATTGAATTTATAGCCAAAATTATGGGACTCTTTGTTTTAATTTATTTGTTTTATTTTCGGAGAAAGTATACATACAGTTTTCTGCTATGAAGCAAGTTTTTAGTTTCAAATTATGTATTTAAATTCACGGTCCGACATGTAATCCGCCCTGACTAGTGGCTTACATTTTGGTTATATTCAAATTTTCTTTTCTCCATCTTTGGATTTGTTAAATAATATTTTCTTTTAAAATTTTGGTGACAAAATTTATCTGAATGTGGAAGAGAAAAACTGAATTTGGCAACAACAACAAAAAATATTTAAATAAATAAATAGACCCATCCCAAAAAAACATGAGCATTTAATATAGCGTAGAAATTCCTGCAAAGTTTCATTCAAGTATGTTCACAAATTTGAACACAATAAACTAATATGTGACATATTCCATTAATTGTGTCAGCGGCAATGGAGCTCAATAGACGTGATTTTCGAGCCGTGATGTATTACGACTTTATGAAATGGTTAAATTTATCAGTTTGTTATGAAACTTTGCATAATCTATTTTTGGAATCAGCTCCATCAAAATATTTTTTTTTTCTATTTTGGTGAATTTAAAAGAGGTAGGCAATCCCTCAACAGTATCAAGTAACTGAATGAAATCATATTCAATTTTCTCATTGAAGCAGATGAAGTTAATTTTTGGATGCATATTTCTGGCTATAAATTCACTTTTCAGCATTTCCTTCATCCCTGGATGGGGATCCTGACCTCCCATAGCGGGCAGGGGGTACATACTGTGTCTTCTATCCCCTTATATCTGTTTTACAACATGCTTTCTGTCTTTGTCTTGGAATTAGATTACTTGGTTTTGTCCTGGCCCTGGCCCGAGTCCTGGCTGGGAGGGAAACAGTCAAATGCATAGTTATTGTTTTGAGAGATATTTTTTTCCTTGTAAATCATCTCTCTGTTATGTATTATTATATTTATTTTTAATGTATAATGTAAGCATCTGAGTGTATTCCTCTTTGTTGGATTTTGTGCATGTGTCCGGATGAGACTTATAGGTGATCTCAAACTAAGTACATTGGTGGTATGCTCTTGGAATGTACATCTGATCCCTATTTGTTCCCAGTTCCCCTTTGTCTTACTTTCTCTTGGGTGCTTTAATTGTAATTCTAGAACTGTTTACTATCCCATTTTCTTCCTTTTTACTGGCGCTGATATGACCTGAATGTGTTGCAAGGGCCGTAAAACCCTTAAAAAAAAAAAAAAAAAAAACTAGTTTGAAATAGTGGGTCGTACATTGATATTTTAATACCAATGTTCTGAATAATAGAAAATATTTTGTGTTGATTTTGTTTTAATTTTAATGTTATATTATAGTTCTGGGTTCCAAAAGCTCAATTGTGTAGCATTTGCCTCACAACTAAATGGATCCGTATCTCAGCAGGGATTTGATGGTTGGTTCTGATAGATAGAATGGATAGTACTTTGCAATAGACAAGCGTCTTATCCAAAGGATAGCGAGCTGTGCTACACAAATTTGGAAATCTGAAATATTACTTTTATTTCTGTATTAGATAAATTGCCCATGTCAGGGTTTTGCAATTGATGTATATTAATATTGTCTTTATTAATGTATCTTTTCTGTTCACGCTTAGAATAACCTTTTTTAAAATTATCATGAATTTTCACTACAATTAAACTACATTTCGTTTTAGCTTAATTTTTTTATTCCAGATCTTCCACATATTTGAGTATGATATACATAACTATATATTTGAAATAATGTATTTTTTATATATTATGATATAATATACAGTATAGTAATCGTTTGTTTTGTTTTTTAAATATATATGAATATCTTACAATGATAACAATTCTAATAAATGTACGGTTATGTTTTTATCTTCTTTTTTTTTTTAATGAGTCGATTTAAATTATATTCAATGCTAACTGCTGTTTAACTATACATATCGTCTTTACATGATAATATATTTATCATTTTATATATTCTGATTTCTTTGTGCGACTAACAGCTTGTTTCCATCAAGGGGCAATATGATCTCATGTGTGTGGATTTGGTAAAAATATTCACGTTTCAACTGGGTTTGTTGTTGTTGTTGTTGTTTTTTTTTTTTTGGTTTGTTTCTCTTTTTTTCTTGGCGGGGTAGATGGGGGGGGGGGGAAGGAGATTTTTTATCTATTTATTATTTTACAATTTTCTTTTCAATTTTTAATGTTAGCAAAAAAAATTTGCCTATTTCTTATTCTTTATCTAATATTGGATCTTTGCTTTCCACTATTTGATTGTAACATTGCCAACTGCTCTGCCATATTCTGAAAGAGCACCTGATTTTTAAAGAAGCGTTTAAAAGTTTTAAAAAGTGTTGTTTTTTAGGGGTTTTTTTTGTTTTTTTTTAAAGCAGAATATCGTAGTCTTAACATTCCGATATCATTGTCTCAATATGTTCATTTTATATGTTACATTTTCTTTTTATTCAAAAATATGATGCCATGCGGAGTTTACTTGAAAAAGCCCAAAGGCCGAAACATCGTTTGTTTTGTGTTGTTCCCTTATTTATGAGTCAAATTTACTCCCTTTATATTTCTCTCTATGCGGAGTTTACAAATTTGTTGATTTTACTGAACAAAAAGAATATTTTTAAAAGAAAATTATTTGTGCAAAATGAAAAACTCACACATATTATTTTGTGTAATTCAGAGAGTGACATTGAATTTTATTTTTTGAAAATAAATATAGATAGAGCGGAAAAGGCTCTGTGTTACCACATGCAAAATTCATGTTGAATAGAGATGGAGGAATTGGTTCATTGTTCTGCCAAGTTAACAATTGAAAAATTCGTAATTTTTGGTTACGCATTTATAACCAAAAAAAAAAAAAAAAGAATAATAAATAAATAAACAAGTGAAAATAAGTCACTCGGAGATAAACATTTTGAGGTCGTTGGGTCCCCTTTTTTGTTTTCAAAAGTTGTATTCATTAAAAATATCATTGTTTATCACTCCTCAATCGAGACAAATTTCTACAATTTTTACGAATTTTTCATAGTTATTGGCTTGTCTGGTTTTATGCGGGTTTTTTATTTTTTATCCTGGTGGTTATAAACTACAACACTACTAACTTAGCTTTTTTTAAATATATAAGTGTTTTTATTTTACACCCAATTTCTGTATTAATTTCTTGTTTGATTCAATTTAGTTCAAGACACAAACTTACATTCCTGATTGTATTGCCTTATTATTCGGGTAACAGAGTAATAATAATAATTATTATTATAACTACATGTGAATGATAATATTAAAATTAATAAAAGCTATATCGATTTCGGTGTTCATTTTTTGTTACAGGTTTTAAGTCTTATCATCCAATGCAACCAAGCAGCTCAAAGTAGTATAATAATGACAAATTTCCCCAATGGGATGAGTAAAGGGGATTTTATTTATTTTATTTTATATCGGATGTAAAAATTAAAAATTAGATTTTATACAAAGCAATATCAACTAAACGTGCTCAAAGTGCTTTACAAGGTGTCTCTAGCCAACAGCAATACTTATCATGTTGGACAAGGCAGGCATGACGCCTGTTAGGCGATGTTACTTTTTTTTCAGACAGAAACAACGCTGTAAACGTCCAGGTACTCATTTCCCACCTAAGTACTGGGTGGGGTTCCTGACCTCCCATTGTGGGAAGGGGAGGTACTTGCTGTGTCTTCTATCTCCGGTATCAGTTTTCCAATAGCTTTCTGTCTTTGTCTTGAAATGAGATTACTTAGTTTTTTCCTGACCCTGGCTCGAGTCCTTGGTTGGGAGGGAAACAGTCGAATGTAGAGGTTTAGTTTTGAGAGATGATATTATTTTCCTTGCAAATTACCTCTCTGTTGTGTCCTGTATTATTTTTCCTATATGTATTATTTGTTGAGTGTGCTCCTCTTGGCGGGGACCTGTGCTTGTGTCTGGATGAGACATTTAGTGATCTCAAACTTAGTACACCGATAGTGTGCTCTTGGAACCTACGTCTGTTTCCTATTTGAACCAATTCCTCTTTGTCTTGGTTATTCTTAAGTGCTTTAATTGTAATTCTAGAACTTTTTACTATCCCATTTTCTTCCTTTTTACTGGCGCTGATGACCTAAATGTGTTGCAAGTGCTGTAAAACCCTTAAAAACAAAGCAAACAATATGCTTAACATTGAATCTATTGTGAAAAACACTAAAAACACCAATCTGCAAACTCAAACATCTTCAAATATTCATTTGTACCCCGTACTGTCACAGTCCGGAAAGCCCTTACCGAATCATGTATGAAAACAACTGATTTCGACACCTTCAAGAAACACCAACAATGGCTGCCACATTCAACAACTCTCTCAGCCGCCCTAGAATACAATAAATACTCAGAATTGAGTCAACTCCAAGTAACATTCAGATTGATTCAGATGAATTATAGTCAAAAGTATGAGCTGATTGTAAAATTCTGGGTGGGGTTCCTGACCTCCCATAGTGGGCAGGGGGGGGGGGGTACATACTGTGTCTTCTATCCCCTTATATCTGTTTTCCTACATGCTTTCTGTCTTTGTCTTGGAATGAGATTACTTGGTTTTGTACCGACCCTGGCCGGAGTCCTTGGCTGGGAGGGAAACAGTCAAATGCATAGTTATTGTTTTGGGAGATGATATTTTTTTCCTTGTAAATCATCTCTCTGTTATGTATTATTATATTTGTTATTTTTAATGCATAATGAAATGTAAGCATTTGAGTGTATTCCTCTTTGTTGGATCTTGTGCTTGTGTCTGGGTGAGACTTATAGGTGATCTCAAACTAAGTATATTGATGGTTTGCTCTTGGAATCTACATCTGATCCCTATTTGTTCCCAATTCCCCTTTGTCTTACTCTCTCTTGGGTGCTTTAATTGTAATTCTAGAACTTTCGACTATCCCATTTTCTTCCTTTTTACTGGCGCTGATATAACCTAAATGTGTTGCAAGCGCCTTAAAACCCTTAAAAACAAAAACAAAACATGTTTGTAAACTGTTATGTGTGTGTGTGGGTGGGGGGGGGGGGGGGGGGGGAAGGAGGGTTTCCAACCTCTGGTGTTTTGTAATAATTCGGTACGTCTTTTTTTTTTTTTTTTTTTTTTTTTTTTACATTTTTTTAAAAACTTGATGTAAACAATGTGAACTTAATACATATTATAGGGTTTCCATTTGTTGAGCCTTTGGGTGAGTTTCGTTATAACAAATGTTCAGTAGGCGCCGCGCTTAGTTTCCTCTTTTTCAAAATTTTGAGTTGAGACCTACGGTATGAAAAAGTACCTGACAAAGCAGAAAGAACAATACAGTTCTTTGGGCGAAGGAAGGCTTTCGAAGCTGGGCTGACGAAATGAATTTGGACGTGTGACCATGCGCTACTACTACTACCACTACTACTACTACTATTACTACTACTACGACTACTACTACTAATACTACTACTACTGCTGCTACTACTACTACTACTACTACTACTACTACTACTACTACTACTACTACTACATACTACTACATACTACTACTACTACTACTACTACTACTACTACTACTACTACTACTACTACTACTACTACTACTACTACTACTACTACTACTACTACTACTACTACTACTACTACTGTCAGGCACTGTTTCATACACACCTTTTCAGATGTTTATCTTCACTTGTGCCCGTTTCCTAATTTGTCACTTTGATTTGTGGATCAGTGGCATGGCATAGTCTTTGCTTCGTAATCGAAAGGGACCAAGTTCAACTACTCGCCACGCTGAGTGGCCTTGAACAAGTCACCTCGTCAAGTTCACTTTTCTGCACCGAGCTGACTCCAGGGTTATTCCACTGGTTGCCCATTGAAAAGCGCACGTATTACAAAGCAGCGTGTCTTGTTTATAAGTGTTTGACTGGTATAGCACCGGCATATCTCACAGATCACGTGGTCATGTGTAAATTTGAAAATTACACTTTAAGATCATGTAATGACCAAACGAAAATTTCGGAAAAAAGATCAAGAACAAAAGTTGGTGATAGATCATTTGCAGGTTTCGGCCCCAAGATTTGGAATGAACTACCACGTGGTCTGAGGGAGTGCAAGTCTTTACCTACCTTTAAAAAGAATCTAAAGACACATTTTTACTGTATTTGTTTTTATTGACTCTATGAATCCTTGATTTGGCTATGAATTATTATTATTATTGTATTTTTTTCACTTAAAATTGATATTTATATTGTAAAGTGCATAGAGCTTGTGTTTTACACGAGAATGAGCGCTATATAAATGTGTATTATATTATTATTTTATTATTATTATTATTATTATTATTATTATTTATTATTATTATTATTATTATTATTATTTTTTTATTATATTTTTCCACTCTTCCTTTGGAACAAGACCCTAAAGACAAAGGTCCCCATGGAGTTGAATAAAGGAATTTTATGATGGTGACGGTTATATTATTATTATTATTATTATTATTATTATTATTATTATTATTATTATTATTATTATTATTATTATTATTATTATTATTATTATTATTATTTATATTATTATATATTATTATATTATTATCATCATCATCATCATCATCATCATCATCATCATCATCATCATCATCATCATCATCATTTGCAAATAATGAATGGAAACATCATAAGACATCATATAATTGAGCACCTAAACAATAACTAATGGGTTGTCAGTTGATTGCAGACATATAGATTAACAGAGAGTATTCTACACAATGACACAGGAGATTGAATGAAGGCAAGTCGAAAACATAAGGTAAATAGTAAATAAACTGTAAATAGTTTTATGACTAGAATTAGTATAAGCATAGGAGTACTGATAATAATAATATGAGAAAATGAAAGGAAGTCATCATTGTATAATGTAATATAATTATATATATATATATATATATATATATATATATATATATATATATATATATATATATATATATATATATATATATATATATATATATATATATATATATGGAATATCTCAAGGATCGGTAATAGTCCGTTAATTCTTAGCAATGATTTTCTTGATACAATAAATCGCCCCGTTTTTCTAATATGATTTTGCCATTGTACTGTAAAGTCAAATAAGTTTGCCTTTACAACACATCATATGACGTATACAGCATTATAAAATAAAAGCTACCCGGACTAGACGCTGGTGTTAACATTGATAAAATGTTTTAAAACTAGTGTTTATTGTATGTACAGTGATTCTTTTGTATAATTTTATTCTTTGGTATGGATCTTAAACCTCGAGAGTCACAAATACCTTACTCATAAAATTCAGACCCGCATAAAAATGCCCCCCCCCCCCCCCCCCTCTTACATACGCGCGCGCACGCACGCACACACCCACGCGCGCGCGCACACACACACACACACGCACACGCACAATAAGATGACAAAGTTACATTCCCACTAATGAATTAATTAAGGAAGGTCAAACCAAAACTCCATTGCTCAAACTCCCAAGGGACACGAAATGTTGGATGTTCGAAACAGACATGAGGGCGCTCACTAACCGATGAATTGAGATTGAGAGTGACAAACCTCACATAATTTGAGACCCCCTAGAAGAAAACCAGGGATAAAATCAAAATAATGCACGCTCGTAGCTGCTGCTTCTAATGGTGCTCACACTCACACTATGTTATGACAAGCGACCCAATCAACAACTTCCTTACCGCACTCGTGCACCGTCGCAAACCCGCACGGAAGCTTCGTCAGATCACACCGTTCAACTAGATGCTCTGCGGATTCGGGCTGTGTGTCGCACGCAGCGCTAAGAGGATTGAGTCAAAGTCAAAGCCCGTACTTGACCATTTATATATAGCAATATATACAGACTGCTCAAATCGCTTTACAGTGGAACCGCAGCTAACAACAATACTGAATAATTATGACTTTATATGATGCATATGAGACGCCATACTACATTTTATTTTATTTATTCGACAAATACAGCGCTTTTCTCTGTCAGGTTGCCCATTTTACGCCTGAAAAAAAAGTGCACGAAGAGCCTTATTAATAATTCAACTTTGTGCTGCCCACATCAAGTCTCAAATCTCAAACGAGGGCCAACAATCCACAAGCCTAACGTTTTACTACTAGATCACGAAGACGAGCACTGTTTACACTGTCTTTTTTACTGTTGCATTTAAACTACATGAGTGTGTGTTATTCGCCATTTAGGCCCTTTTGTATACAAGTCACCATTCTCTCTCTCTCTCTCTCTCTCTCTCTCTCTCTCTCTCTCTCTCTCTCTCTCTCTCTCTCTCCTCTCTCTCTCTCTCTCTCTCTGACACACACAAACACACACTTTCCTCCCTTTATAATATTTATATATGAATAAAACACCATAGTATTCATCAAAATAGCATGAGCCATGTAAAGAGTGTTTTTCGTACGGTAGACGAAACTGAATGTCACGGGACGAAATCGTACCCAAACTGGAAATAATCAGACCAAAACATGCTCTGGAGTTTCAGTACTGTCGTCAGAGGAATGCGTTTGTACTGCATCTTCAATATAGTTTCCTTTTGATTTCGCTGCTGCTCCTGTCTTGAGTGTTTATCGGCGTACCACGATGAAGAGTACGCTTGCAGAATTGTCTTGTGCCATTCAGCGAGGTCCCATTGGGTCATTCGAAACTTAATATTGGATCTGATGTAGCCGTTGTACTGAAAGGCTTGCCACAATCTCTGTGCGACGAAGATTTTCGAAATGACACAACCTGGGGATTAGTTTTTTTAAAAAAGAAGAAGAATAGGATTCAACAGTCGTGGCGTCACTTCCCTCGTAATGACGCATTGTAACTTAGTAATTGGTTCTAAACTATCGGGACAATGGCGGCCGCCCTGCCTTATGAAATATTTCTTCGACGAGCAAGTGGATCCAGAGGATAAAAACATTATAAATCTTATCATGTTTTGACTTTTTTGTACATTCTGATCACATGACATATGAAAAAGTTATAGCAAGCATGAAGAATAAAAAGTACCGATTTTCTTTGTTTAGAACCAAGTTGGTTGTTGCTGGGCGGACATGACATAAGACTATTAACAACAGTTAACATGTGTAGATCGAGATATAACGTCTGTAAGGCGACGTTACAATAACGTTGTTTTTGTTTTTTCGACCGAGACAACGCTATTAACAGGCAGGTCATCATTCTGCAACTGAGAACGGTGAGAGAATGTGGGTAAAGAAACGTTACCAAGGACTCAACTTTGCCCCGCCATGAAAAAGTACAAATACGGCATTTGTCTATCTGGATCAAAATTTTGTTTCTTATTATACCTCTTTAGTATTGTTGAAAACTTGATTTTACTTAATGATAATATCAAAAACAAAAATCAAAAAGAAAGGAATAATGAACTAAATAAATTTTTTTTTTTTTTTAAAAGATATGAGGAACCTCTTTTATCCTTTGTAAATGAACGTTTGGACTAAGGGGAAATAACCCTCCCCCCCCCCCTTTTTTTTTTTTTCCCCGCCCTCTCCCATGCACGCATTCGGTTTTATCAAAAATCGATTTTGGGGAATAGTGATAACACGAGTAGTTGAATAATAATTCTTTACATCAAGTCATTAAAACAAGAGTTTTGATTTTTACCCGTCGGTTTAAGAATGATAGTAAATTTTAGAATAAGAAACAATATTATTAGCGTAGTTATTGTAGGGGTATCTTATACTTGTAATAAATATTTTATGCTTGAACTCTTGTATTTGAAATTTGGAAATCGTTCCAAATGCACGCATCAATCCAAAGTCGCGTCGAGCGAACTTGTTCGAAATTCCAGACATAGGAGTTCAAGAATCCTATAATTAATTGATTCTCCCTTGTTTTGAGTGCGTACGTACTTTTTAAGTAAAGAGGGTTACGTCCTGCATTCATCCAATCTATGGTGTAAGTTGTCAGGGTTATCATTTCGTGAACAGCTCTGTCGTCATAGTATGGTGTCGATGACCAGATTGTGTCTAATAAGGAAAACAAACAGAATATATTAATGTGATCTCACTCAGCTTTTCTCTTTTTGGGTTGGGTTATATTTTAAAAGCATTAGTTATATTATGAGAGGCAGGGTGACATGGCCAAATGGTTAGGATATTGCAATTTGACCCAGGTTCGAGCCCCACTAAGGAATTTTTTGGGTTTTTTTCCTAGGGTAAGATTGAATTGACCCAGGTTCGAGTTCGACCCACTTAAGATTTTATTTTTTTTTTTTTAGGGGGGGGGGGGGGCGGCGGGTTCTCTTTTCTCTGGTAAGGTTTTTACAAAAGTTTGACGAGAAAACGTGTCTTACAAATATCGATCGACTTAGATGACTCTCATCTTGTCAGACACTCTCAAACCTGGGACCTGGTTAGTCCCAAAGTGTCCATTCTTTATCCAAGTGCGTTCCATTGGTAATAGATAAAGACATCCTTGCTTAAAGTCAACCAATATTTCTTCGTCCGGACGTGTTGGCTTCATCAGGACCCTCGGGATTCCCCTTTTCTCCTCCTCATTCTCTTTTTATTAAAAAAAAAATTTCGTCTTTCATTTTTGTGTTATCCCAATATATTCTTTTTGTTGAGTTATTTTGAAAAAATAAAGTTAAATAAAAAAAAAATTGAAGAAAACAAACCCAAAAGACAACGATTAAGATCATCATAAAAGAAAAATAAATTATAATAATATTACCTGGTATGGACGTCTTTGGCGGGGTCGCTGTTTTAGACGAATTATTGTTCCCACCACCATCATGACTACTACTACTACTACTACTGCCTTCGAGTATCTCCTTTAGATAAGGTCCAACGTCCATGGCGGACAACGCCGTCTTCACGTCTTGACTGAATGTTTCCATCTTACCGATTAGATGAGGCTTGAAAACACACGGATCACACAAGTAGCGTAGAGGTTTCCAGTGATCGTTGAGGTCGTACGGCCATTTTTCGAAATGAGGATGTGTCACGAAGCGCAAAAATTGGTTGAACGATATGTTGGTCGGACATACGTTGTCTCTCGCTGGAAGTTTTAGATAGCTAGCTACGTACGGGCCATCCGAGAACCAGAAATCAGGGAGTAAAAACTTATCCAACCAAGCGGACAATAGTCTTCGAATAGGGTGACGTACGAACATGAACCGGAATGCATCTCCGAGAAATGAGAGTTTGCTGAAATATTTGCCATCTTTGGTTTTATCAGCTCTTCGAACGATGGTATAATCCAAGGTTTTGTAGTGGGAGTAGTGAGTGACCCAGCGAGGAATGTCCGACGGTTTTTCGTAGAGGACTCCGTCTGTCTCGTTGTTGATAAACCTGAAGATGTTGATCCAGTGCGTACAGCCAACCTTTGGGACAATGCACAGTGCGGATGTTCGTCTCTTGTCTATGATGATTCGCTTCGCCATTCCCGCTGGTCTTGTCAAGCAGTGATCATATGCCTGGTTGTGGAAAATATTACGAGTAGAATGAATTAAATCGACGTCACTATGCACTTTGTTATTGTTTTAGATCGCCAGTTGAGTGATTAGTTCTCACTCAATTCTATCAGTAAGACATCAAACGTACCCGTTTACACATAGCTTTGTGTTTTGTTATTGATGATACGATTGGCGGGTAAAATTGGTGCGTGTTTAACTTAAACCCATGACATCAATAGAACTTATTAGATTGAGAACTAGATCTTTGACCAATCAAAACACAGACTATATATAACAAACCCTTACGCCCATTTTCTTTTTGTGGTCTTCCTATGCGTGTCTTGAAGAAGAAAAAAAAAAAGAATTAAAAGGCAGCGTCAGGCTATTGATTAGCGAAAAGGGAACACGCGTGAGGATTTCGTGGTTTTTTTTGTTGTTTTTTTTTTAAGTTGGTTATGATTGATTTGGCGGTCAGAATTAAATAAGCATGACTGATCCACTCACTGCCGTCACTAGCCAACGGAATTCTAGCCAGGATGCATTAACATGTCATTTTCATGATCTGTTGTCCTTGTTAAATAATCGACAGCACCACCACACCATCATAACCACTACTACCACCACAACTCCCACCATCTGTTTTAATCATTTAACTCACTTAACCCTAAAACCGACTGAGCGTGTTTACACGGGGTTACTTGTACCCCATGCCTATTTATTACATTTTTCTGAGACAAATTAGAGGCGTGGTATCAAAGCTAATGTTTTTAGTCTTTACATTATGTTAATGATAGTTGAATAAAACTATCTATGCACATGCTGATTTTTAAGAAATTTTTTTCCAATTTTGAAAAGTAGCAAAAATCTCCAGGATTGAGTCAGTTAACTATTGTATTGTGATAATATAACAAGGATCGAGACGGATCTTTTGAACCATCAACTATCAAAACCAGTCCGGTACTTAATGAAATATGGTAGGTGCGCGCAAATGAATCTGGTAACAAGGCGGCCAGATGGCGATTCCCAACGTCAAAAAAAAAAAATTATTTAATCATATGACCGATCGTTATGCCCTAGCAAATTTTATAAATAGTCATTTGAGTCAACGGGTGATAGAATTACCATTAGTTTTTTGTTTGGTTTTTTTTTTTTGTTTGTTTGTTTGTTTGTTTTTTTTTTTGTTTTTTTTTTTTTGTTTTTTTTTTTGTTTTTTTTTTTTTGTTTGTTTGTTTGTTTTTGTTTTTTTTTTTTTGTTTTTTTTGGGGGGGGGGGGGGTTAATGCAAGTTATTCGTATAGAATCTGTAAAAAAAATATTGCTAGTAATTCTGTGCTTGTTGGCCAAAATTAAACATGGGCTGTACGGAACAGTTTTGGCCCTCAACCTACGTGTACATATTTGCAAGTTTGATAACCGAACGCAATTATCAGCTTGTTTTCACTTTGTTGTAATGGACAATATTTTTTGCGTAGGTTTGAGAATATTTCCATTACAACAATGAATCCATGACATTTTGGGTTATCAGACCTACAAATAATTGCACCTCGCCCCAAACCCTATTAAACAAAACAAAAAATAATAAAAATATATAAATCAGCAAATGGCGGCACCTATATCTCTCTTTATGCCCTTCCGCCACGACATCATAAGACTGGGAATCGAACCTCAGACCTCCTGTTTATAGGCCAGACGTGCTACCACTAAACTACAGTAAGACTGATTTTTTGGGGATTTTTTTCC